>NW_027186112.1:1548069-1657822 GCF_028583685.1 Petaurus breviceps papuanus | reverse complement strand
CCCGCCAAAACCAACGATGACCGGAAGCGACCCGGGAAGCCACCGGCCGGAGGTGCAGGAGTCGGGCACTACGGGGCTTCCTAGGAAGCTCTAGGCTTGTGGGCGGACTGCCCATCTCGGTGGTTAAGCGCGTCCGAGGAGACAGCCCGGCCCCCTAAGGGGTGAGTGGGTGGAGAAGCCCTCCCCTCTCACCACCTTGCTTGTCCCTTCTCCATAGCAACTGAACCTCTTCCTTTGGATTTAATTTAGCAAACAGTAAAGGGATTATTAGTATCATTTTGTTGTTGTCCAGTCGTGTCTGACTCTTCGTGACCCCTTTTGGGGTTTTCTTGGCAGAGATACTGGAGTGGTTTGCCATTTCCTTCTCCAACTCATTTTACACATGAGGATACTGAGGCAAACAAGGTAAAGTGACTTACCCAGGGTCACACAGCTAGTAAGTGTCTGAGGCCGAATTTGAACTCAGGTCTTCCTGACTGATCTTCCTAAGTTCAAAACTGACCTCAGACACTGTGTAACCCTGGACAAATCACTTAATCTTGTTTGCCTCGGTTTCCTTCTCTGTAAAATGAGCTGGAGAGGGAAGTGGCAAAGTCACACCAATATTTTTGCCAAGAAAACCCCAAATGGGGTCAACAAAGAGTCAGATACAAGTGAAATGGCCAAACAACAATAATAACCGTGGACTTAAAATCCTATGTTCTTTACACCGTACCATACTGCTTTACAAAGTGCCAGGCATTGTGCTTGGTGGTTTCCCTGGATTCCTTCAAGTCCCAGTGGAAAGCCTCACTAGCTCCAGGAAACCTTGTCCAATCCCTCTTTAATACCACTGCCTTCCCTCTCTTGATTATTTCCAGTTTATCCCAAACGTAACTCGTTTGAGCATAGTTATTTGCATGTTTTCTCCCTTGCAAGACAAAATATGCACTCCTTAAGGGCAGGGCATTGTCTTTTGCCTTTCTTTGTACCCCTTAGCACTCAGCACAGTGCCTGGCATACAGTAGGACTGTGCCAAGCACTGAGAGGACAGACCTTAAGTCTATGTCAAAGGAGGATCAGTTAAAAGAACTGGAGATGTTTAGCCTGGAGGAGAATAGACTGGGGGAGTGCATGTTGGTGTCTTCAACTATATGAAGGGCTATCTCACGGAGGAGGAATTAGAATTGTTCTCTTAGACCCCAGAGGGCAGAACCCTGAGCAGCAGTGAGGGGAAGAAGATTCAAAGAGGGAGCTATCAATTTGTCAGGAAAAACTTCCAAACTCACAGAACTGTCCCAAAGTCAAGGGGCTGCCCCAGGTTTCCCCCTCTTTGTGGGTATCTGAGGAAAGACTGGATGATTGCTTGGGGAATTTGTTTTCCAGCATGTGTTGACCTAAACAATCACTAAGGTCCCTTCCAACTTTGTGATTCTGATAGAATGAGAGAAAACAGTCCAGTATAAAAAGGATACATGGCTAAGGAAATGAAAGTTAATTTCAGGAGGGGGAGAATCCAACAACTGGAGTGAATCAAGGACAGAAATAGTTCAGTCAAAAAGCACCATGGTGAGGAGTGAGTGCATTTCAGGGAGAAGGGTCAGCTAGCTTTTTCAAGGGCATGGAGAAGGCAGATGTCACGTCAATGGAAGAGGGTTGATTGCAAGGAGCCTTTGATCCATTTGATAAACCCTCCAATTTAACTTGATGGGATTACAGGGCATTGATCTTTGTCTGAAAAGTATCTCCCATAGGGGTGAACATGTACTCTTGCACCTTGCTAAAAAGACAAAGAGAAGTCCTCTCTGTTGTTCCCACTCACTGTGGCTGCCTCCAAGATGGTTGGCAATGAGTCAGTGGGGGACAGGGTCTTATTGAAACAGCCATTTTTTCCTCCAGCTGTTAAATGGCTCAGCCTTTAAATTTCTCAGTTTTCCATTCGTTGGACTTTCAGAGTAGCATGCAGCAAGACAGGGGAAAGATTTTTCTGTTTTCTGCTTACATCCGGAAGAAAATGGTGACTGGTAAGGCAAGCACATGACAAGCAGTCTATTGGATAGAAAGACAGAAGCTAGCCAAGAACTGGAGGTCACCTGCTCTTGAGCAAAGGTCAGAGACCAAAGTTCCTGAGAATTGTTTAGAGCGGGGGTGGGGAACCTGTGGCTTCTAGGTCCTTGGGTGTGGCCTTTTGACTGAGTGCAAGTTTTACAGAACAAATACTTTCATTAAGGGGATTTGTTCTCTAAAGTTTGGATTCAGTCAAAAGGCTGAATTTGAGGACCTAGAAGGACACAGGTTCCCCATCCCTGGTCTAGAGTTTCCAAGAGATGGAGAACCCCATAAGTGTGAGAGTCAGACACTGGTAGGGAGACAGATTTCCTTAAGCTTTTACCTTTTGAAAAAGAAAAGGGGGGCGGCCAGGTAGCACAGTGAGTAAGAGCACTGGCCCCAGTGTCAGGATGACCTGGAGATCAAATCTGAGCTCAGATACTCAGCACCACATCCAGAAATAACTGGCCATGTAACCTTGAGCAAGTTACTTAACCCCGATTGCTCCACAGAGGAGGTAGCTGAAGGACTAAAGTCCTACCACGGACAGCTAGGGAAGGGAAGGCCAGGTCTCAACTCTGCAATTGCTGTGACTTGCTTGAATAGTGAATGCCAGAGGGAAATGGGAAGTGTTTGATAATCTTCCAAAGTGTCTTGACCTTTTTAGTAGTGAGGGAAATCTAATGAGTTCATGTTTCTGTATTTGTTCATGAGTTCCTTTGAATCTTGTGTCTTATGTACATCCTGTAGTAGGTGACATGAAGACTACCCTATATTGTACATTGAGTGCCTGTGCAGGAGGCGGGGAACCTGTTACCCACTTTTGGAAAAACTTAGACATGAGCCGTGCTTAAGATTTCACAGAGTAAAACTCTGGGGTCAGGGCTTGAACAAAAATGAAACTGCTCTTTGGTGCAAGTGGGTACAGGGTCACAGGCTTGGAGCTGAAATGGTGTTGAAAGTCAGTTTCATTTTCTATAAAAATGATGGAGTTGGGGCAGCTAGGTAGCTCATCGGATAGAGTTCCAGCCCTGGAGTTAGGAGGACCTGAGTTCAAAATCGGTGTCATAAATACTTACTAGTTGTATGACCCTGGCCAAATCACTTAACCGCAATTGCCTCAAAAAAAAAAAAAAGTAGGCTTTGAATGAGGCTGGAACCCTTAGGAGATGAGGTTAGGGGCTTTCCAGAAGAAGAAAAGGAGCTGCCAGGTCAGGAATGGTGGTAGGAGTGGAGGTTAGTGAGATCAAAGGTCAGCTCCATCCACCTCTCTTTTCATTTGGGCAAGAGTTTCTCCCTCTCCCACTCACCCTGTATGATAGCTTAGAACACTTATGCAACAAACTCCCTTGCAATGCCCACCACAGACTTGCCGTTGAGGGTAAACGCTGCACTGTCCAAGGTTCTACCCTGAAAAAGAAGCTTCCTGGTATAATGGGGAAGGTTCTGGAGTGAGAGTCAGAACACCTGGGTTCCAGTCCTAGCTCTCTCAACAACAACTCACTCTCTGACCTTAAGAAAGGTAATTGCCCCCTTGGGCTTCATTTTCCTTTTATGTAAAAAAGAGAATAGAACTAAATGATATCAGGGAGAGAGAGAGAGAGAGTGAGACAGAGAGAGAGAGTGAGACAGAGAGAGAGAGAGTGAGACAGAGAGAGAGACAGAGAGAGACTGAGGGGGGAAGGGCGGGAGGCAGAGGGAGAGGAAGAAGGGAGAGAGAGGCCTTGTCCAACTGAGTATATGTGAAAAAGGACACATTGTTGTGTAGGAATCTGAGGGTAAATGAGAGTCCGCCAGAGTCTGTGACAAACTGTGTGTGTGATTGCGAATAAAAGAGGGAAAGGCATTGTGTATCTGGGCACACATGGCGGGGCAGGGGGAGCCTTCACAGCAGCTTCTCACCTGCTTCCCCCTCACCCCTCCATGCCCTCTACTGATTTCTCCACCAGTCTGGGTTTGAGTCCCAGGCTAACCAGGAACCTGGCAGGCAGACGTTACTCTTGGCGCCAAAGATACCAAGGAATGTAGGCGCTCTAGACCATACTGGGAGTGGGCTATAGTCAGGACCCCGGGAGTCCAGACCTCTTCTACCATGGACCCCTCCCCCAAGTCTCCATCCTCCCTTTGGAAACCAGGAATCCAGACCCCTATCCTTCCCTTCCCCCTCAGGGACTGGGGGGGGGGGCAGTGGGTAAGAATGTGAGGTGTCTTCTAGGCCAAACTCTGACTTCAACTCACCCCGCAGCACCGCCCCCCTCCACCAATACCACCAACATTACTTGTATCCAGACCCAGAACTGCCCCTGCTCCCTCCCATTACTCACATCCAGCCCAGCTTTGGACACAGAAGCAGATTAGAAAAGACAGACCTCTGTACTACCCATGAGACTAAGACCCCAGAGAGAAAGGCCCCAGCAAAGCAAGCCAGGACCCAAAGAGCAGGGAAACAAGACCGTGAGAGGGCCAGAGAGTGGGGAAGATACATGGAGGGAGAAAAACAGCAAAGGTAAGCTAGGGGGTAGGAGACAGAGACATCGAGACAGAGAAACAGAGATAGTGACAGAGACAGAAGGACAGCGTAGAGTGGTCAAGAGGGGGAGAAAAGTGACTAACATGGAAACAGGGAAAGATGGGCAGAGATAGCAAAAGATAAAAGAGTTAATTAAAGACAGAAAAGAGACATTGCATTGAGAGAGACAGTATAAGATATAGATAAGGAAAATAGTAAGAGACAGAACAGACCAAAGGAGAGTGAGAGTTTTAGAGTTGGGAGCAGGATAGAAGATAGGTAAAGACAACAAGTGGTTATCAGGCAGTTCTCAGTTCTAATAGAAGCTGCCCAATAGCTAGCCATGTCCCCAACACTGCCCCCAGCTCCAGTCTCTGAGGGCCTCTCCCCAGCCATTGTGGGAGGCTCCCTGGCCTTCTTGGGCTTGGGAGGTGCTGCTGGAAATCTTTATGCCCTGTGTAGAGGGCAAGCAGGCCTCGGTGGGCAGGCCTTGGCCCCACACTTGGCCCAGCTGGCTGTGGCTGACCTCCTCTACTTGGCCTCTGTTCCCTTTGTCGTCCACAATGCCCTGACAGGTGACTGGGCTTTTGGAGACACTGGCTGCCGTCTTGTCCTGGCATTAGACCTCTTTGCCATGCATGCTGCCATTTTCCTGCTGACTGGCCTTGGTGTCCGCCGTTACCGAGCTGTGGCCTACCCATTATCACCAACTGCCACCTGGCATGGCCCTGCTGCAGCTGCTGCTGCTTGGGCAGCCTCGGGCCTCCTAGGCCCCTGCCCATGGCACTAATGGCCCAACAAGAGGAGTGGAGTGAAGGACAACAGCTCTGTGGGCCAGGCTGGAGTGAGGCCCAGGCCCGGGCCTACCTTACAGGACTTGCAGGGCCTGGCCTTCTGGGACCCGGCCTGGCCGTGGCCATCATGTGTGGGCGGCTGGTCCAGCTGGTGGGCCGTAGTGGGAGGAGCCTGAGAAGGCACGGTAGGAGGCTCCACAGGGGCAGCCTTCGCCTCTTTGCCTTGACTGGAGCAGCTGTGCTGGTCTTCTGGGCCTGCTACCTCCCCTTCTGGGCCTGGCAGGTAGTGCCTCTTTACTGGCCTGAGCCTTTTGACCACCTGACCCCAGCTACACAGGCCCAGGTCACACATGCCGTCACAGCTCTCACCTATGTCAATAGCTGCCTGGATCCTATCATCTACAGTGTACTCAGACGCTGCTGCTCAGAAGCCCTTGGCCAAAGGAAGAATAGGGCAAAGAGGAGAGATGGTGCCTCGGGGGATCCTGGATGGAGAGCACTGGTAAGGGCTGGGGACGGTAGACTGAGAGTGGGGAGGAAGACCCAAGGAGCCTGGAATGCCTGGAACTGGGAAGGGTTGGGGGAACCTCCTTGGGCACCAACCTCCTTTCCCTGACTTCTTCCTCTCCCAGTGCCTCTTCTCTCCCTCTCTTCTATTCCTGTTCTTCTCTGCCCCTATTCCCATACCTCTCTCTTTCTCATTTCTTCCAGATGTTAAAGGCAGCTGGTACAAAAGCAACAGTAGCTGGAACACCTGGATTGAGGGGACCCAGAGGAGTAGGAAGCCCAGAAGCCCCTGCTGTTTCCAGCTTAGTGTGTGATATAAGCAGAGACCCTGTCTCGGTCTCTTTGAGGAGCCTTCAGAGACACTGTCCAACAGGGCCAGAAACTGCCCTACCCTGCTTGAGCTTGGTATGTGGAGATGTAAGCAGAGTTCTTGCTTCAACTTCATCCAAGAGCCATTGTCTAGCAGGGACAGAGCCAGCCTTGTCCTCTTCTAGTCTGTCCATCTCCCAGCAGGAGGCTAGCCCCCATGGGGAACATCTCCCTCTGAAATACATTGACCCTGATCTCCCAGACCCAGGCCCCTTGGGGACCCAAGCACCTGGGTGTTGCTCTCAGCTTACTGAACAGAGGAGAGACCAAGAGATCCCCTAATAAAAGTTCCTGGGTTTTTGTCTTCTCCTCCTCCCTAAATGTAGCCAGGCCATGTGCAAGCTGCTTCAGCCCCTCGTCATGCTTGGCCTTCCCTGGCCTTCTCTTCCCCCACCAGAAGGAACTGACCCTATTCCCCTAGCCCTAGCGGCGCCACCCACGTTTACTTTGCAGTTCAGCTATGAAATCCAAATCCGCCTTCCAACCCCGCCCTTTACTTCTTTGGGCTTTTTTCTGATTTCTCTTGATCCAAATGAGGGTTAGGGGGTTGGCTGAGGGAGAAGGAGTGACTGGATCCATCTGAAATGCCTGTCTTCCCCCTTAGTCATTTCTCTCTCTCTCTCTCTCTCTCTCTCTCTCTCTCTCTCTCTCTCTCTCTCTCTCTCTCAATCTCTCCCCCTTCATCCCTCCCTCCCACCTTTTCTCTCCGTATTTTTTTGCTCCTTATTTGTCTGTCATTCTCCTCCTCCAGACTCCACTCCTCCTTCACTCCCATCCTCCCCTTCTAATCTGGTGCGCCACAAGAAATAGCCTCTGCCCTTTCAGAGATGTGCTTTTGTATTTAGGTGCATTGTGTTCCCTACCTCTATACATACCGTGGGAAGCCAGATGTCCCCTTTCTTAGCTTCTAACCCTGCTTTCCCTAGGGACCTGTAGCCTATTTTCCCTCAGGCTTTGCGATACCCAGGTATCTGACTGGTAGCCCCTGATGTACCTGGGACCCAGGCATCTGGTCTCCAGCTGCCGTTTGTTCCAGTCATCATCTTTGTCACTTCTAATACCCTGATCTAATGTAATGCCAAGCAAAGGCAACTTCCCAGGTTCAAAATACCAGCATAGGTGCTCTCTATTTTATTCAGTGACAAACCAAGAACAGAGAAGATTAAAACATGACATCATTCCAAATACAACATTTACTAAGCGTGATTAAATAATCTCCAAGTACTACCCCACCCCAGGACCTTCCAATCATTCAATCAATTACAAAGTCCCTGTTCTAAATACTTCTCCACCCCTAGGCTATACCTTCATTTAGTCCACCACAAAGCCCCTCTTCACAAATGGAGATTAGTTTCCAAACATAAGGTCAAAAGTTCCCCACCCCTGGATCACAATTGAATCTACCCCAGAGTTACATCAAGTTTAAACACAGCATTTAATACCCAAATGGAGGTCTTTTCTTCATCTTGACAGGAGGCAAGTTCTCAGCAATCTTAGTTCCTGGGGAGACAAGGCTTAGCAAGGCCATAAGATACATTGCCAGTCCCTTCATGAATTTATCCTCTGTCTGTAGAACAGTCCTAGAACCCCTGAACACATTAGCAAAGCCCTCTCCCAGGATTTCTGTAAACATCCAACAAGAAAATCCTTCTTCAGGGCTTCCGAACCAACAGAAAGGTTCCCAGACCCCTGCAACAACAGCACTGTCCTTCACCAGTGGACAGTATTCACTCTGTCTGCAGGACAGTCTCCAGACCCCTGCAACAACAGTACTGTCCCTCACCAGTGGACAGTATTCACTCTCTGTCTGCAGGACAGTCTCAGGGCTTCTTAGCGAACAGCCAGGTTCCAGGACTTCTTCAACAAAAGGACAGTCTTTCACCAGTGGACAAATCTGGCAAAATAACATCAAAACAGACAGACAAAGTACCAGCAAAACAGCCATGTCTCCTCAGTCCTTGGCAGCTCAGGGGGCAGGTCTCAAAAGTCCAGGGCAATTCAAAGCGGCCACCAGCAATTCTCTTAGTCTCTCTCTCTCCACGAGGTGCTGCTTCCAAAAAGATCTTCCGCCTCTCTCTAGTGTCTCTCCAAATCTACATCACCAGCTCCTCCCAGTTCAGGACTTTCTTTTCACATCAACAAGCCCATCCCACAGGTGGGATTAACAAACTCTGGGTTTTAACACAATCAATTTGAAAACCAAGCCAATACAGGGGAATCTTTAATTGCCATTACTATCACACCTGATTTCCTTCCCTAGGCACCATTCCCCTATGTCTTGTCTCTGGCATAAAAACATAAATTACTTGAGGGCAGGACAATGTCTCATTTTCATATTTGAATCCTCAGCATTTAGTACAGTGGCTCTCATATAGTAAGCATTTAATAAATGACTTTCATTTATTTAGACCACAGATGTCTGGTCCTTGTCCATCACTGCATCCAGGGGCTCCAGTGAAGGGTCCTTGGATTCAACCAGACTAATCAATTCTTCCTGCTCCTACCTCCCCCAGGTCTTCCCAATACCGTATCCCCATAATTGTACCTCTTCTGGCCTTTCTCCATCCTACTGACCCACCTCAGACACTGGGATCCTATACTGAATCTCAAGATAATCATATGGTGATGAGAGTAGGGATGCCCCTTCCAGCCTATGCCAAGCCAGCACCAGCTTCCATTTCCCTCACCCAGAAGACCAGGATGTAGGGACAAGGCTGTGGATACCTGATCCTAAGAAAGTCCTCTCCTCCATCCCATTCTTTCCCTGCTTTACCCCATGCCTTTTCTTATCCCTTCCTCTTTCTCCCATCCCCTTTTAAGTATGTAGGTTGTACTGGGTTGCTAGGCAGACTAAGCTATCAATCTCTACTGAACCAAAGGATCTATTGAACTGCTTATACAACTGGTTCCCCTTCCCTAAATTGTAGGTGGAGCTTCTCTGACTTTTATTCCCTTGGGGGGTAGTTTCATTCCCTCTCTCTCCATGGCATGACTTGTTTTACAAAGCCAGTTGGGGCAAATGGCTATAGCCAGTAAAAACAGAAACTGAAAACATCTATGTGCTTTGTTCCCTTCCTATCCCACTGCTCTGAATAGCTCATGATTTCATTTTTAAGAGTACATAAATTCTGAATTAATTGCAAGTCTTGTAATAGTTTAGTACCATTCTCCTATTTTGCCAGCTGTTCTAAGCTCTCTTCCCAAACCCTGAGATTCAGTCCAAACCAAACATTTCACCTCTCTAAAACAGGGATCCTTAACTTACCTGAACCAACTATACTTTGCTTAAGCCAAGGGAGCCCAGTTAAGTGATCTGCCTAGCAGAGACCATGGAGGAAAGGAGGGGGAGGAGAACAGAGAGCAGGATGAGGACAGTGTGAGAAGAGAAAGGGCACAGGGATCCTTATAGGAGCTATGATGGTGTGCCCACATCAGAGAAGGTGCTATGCTCTATGAGCAAAGCAGAACTGAAACAACTCAAAGGATGTGCAAATGTAGAGAATCCACCCCACATGTTCACAAGGACTATTTGTGCCTGACCTGTGGTAGAGCATTCATTCCATTGGTCTGATCGGACACACTGAAACTCTACTCTAGCACAGTGATGTCATTTGGGTTCTTTGAGAACGAAGGACCCCCCCCCAACAATGAGCTACCTTGGAACTCCTCAGTACCACCAGGTTTGTATTCAATCCTCCCATTGATGTTTGTGTATCTGTGGGGAAAAGGACCTCAGGCTTATGGGAGGAATGTTTTGTACCTGCTCTTCTTACTATACAATCTTAGGAAGAGCTTTGCTTCAATCTAATTGTGTCTATTGGCTAATTAATAAAGGTAAACACATTGTGGGAGGTCATGAGCTATAGTTTAGAGTGTAGACCCACCTATTATCATTGAACCTGAGATAACTGTGCCCTTGGGGCCTAACCTGCAACCTGTGAGTGAAAATGGAGGTGGCTTATGTTGATCCAAGAGGGAGTGAAACCTACACATGTAATGATGCTTGGGTTGGTGAGGGGAGATGCATAGATTCTATGCCCCCACAGGTGTAATGACTGGCACAGACTCTCACAGACTTCTGGGATTATGAAGTTTTGTTCATCAACCTGACCAAGCGTGCTAAAATTCTATCTTGTTTTGCCCCCACCTCCCTTATATCTCCTCCCCACTCCTGGTCTGTGTAATAAGTATATATGTGGCCAATATAAAATGGCAATATCAGGAAGTAAGATCACAAAGGGGAACGAGAAGTCATGTAAATCATTCTAAAGATCAAAGGAGCAAAATTTGAAAACTGTATCTTATGTTATCCAAAAATCACATTCTAGTATTACATGCTGAATTGGGAAAACCATCTAGGCTTTGCTGACAGAGCCTTTTGGTTCTATGATATGTAAATGTCAAATAAATTCAGACACCCACAGATTATAATACGATGCTGATAACTTTGAGGTGATGTGGATATGTTAACTTTAAAATTCTACCCACAACTTTGAGATAATTTGAATATGTTAATGAACTAACCCCAAGATAGCACAGATAAGAATTATTGTTTGGAAAAAAAAAACCCCAACCCTATAAAAACGAGATGTAAAATTTTTGCCCCTACCCCTTTCCTGGTCCTCTTCCATCTCCATCAGATCCAGTTACTCAGTGCTCCCAACTTTAATCCATAGTTGTGAATGATTCTCAGTGCCTCTTTCCTTCCACATCCTCTCCCTCACAATACCTGCCTTCACCACTCCATCCCCATCACCCACACAGTCTGCATCTGTATCTACTCCCCACCCCCTTAGAGGCTTATCTCTATATTTTCTGTGCTGTTTCCCCCTCTGTTTTATTAAAGCATGAATGCAAACCATTATGGCCTTTCCCAGTAAATACCCAAAGAACTAAGAATGCCTTCCCCATTTTATAATTCCATAAATTAGTTAGTAGTTCATCAAGGAATTATTGTATGATATAAACAGCAGGTTGTGACTTAAAATAAGTTCTTGAAAAGAAAAAAAAAGAGGAAGAGAGAGAGCCAGGCTACCTATGTGCTGTATATACTCTGGATACCCACATTTTTTCTTTTCAATAAACGATGTTACTTTAGGGATTGTCTCCACCTAGGTTCACTTCAACCAAACAAGGCCAGGGGTGGTTGTCCTGCTCAGGTAGCCTGAGAGACTACAAAGAGAAATCAGCAAGAGCACTCTTTTTTATAGTTATCTAAAAATAACTCATGAGTAACAGAGCTATTTCTCAGAACTTATTACAATACAACTACTTTTCGGGACTATTATACTGTTATTTCATCAGTAAGTTTATCATGACCAAGGTGCATCACTATCAGAACAATCTGTTTTGGTTTGGTTGATATTTGTGCACCTGTTCTTGGGAGGAGCTAAGGAATTGTAGAAGACTCTTCCCTAGGATTACAATTTAACCCTCACTTATTCATTTAGCGAGATTCAGTAGCTGCACTTTATTCTGCCACTCATTGGGGGTACAGTGGATAGAGTACTGGTCCTAGAATCAGGAAGACCAGAGTTCAAATGCAACCTCACACCTTTACTAGCTATATGACTCTGGTAAGTCACTTAACCTCTGTGTGCCTCAGTTTTCTCAAATGTAAAATGAAGGTAATAATATCATCTATATCCCAGGATTGTTGTGAGATTAAAATGACACAATATTTGAAAAGCACTTAGTACAGTGTCTGGTACACAGCAGGCACTTAATAAATTATTGTTTTCTTCCTGTGGAACCACACTCATTAAAACCTATCACTCTTGAGCCCCAACTAATGACTTTACTTTTAACATTCAATCAGAGGACACAATTAGTTCAAAGCAAAAGCATTTAATGAAAACAGCATAGTAAGAAAAAGAACAATGAAAATTTCACTCTCTAAACCTGTGATATGTGCTCCCACAAACACACATAGAATCAGTGGTAACGGGATGATATATGGGGGCACACACACAGGGAACACATGAGACATGGGCATGTGTGGAGGGGCAAGTCACGCCCCATATGTTTCATGACTGCCAGTATCTCGTAGTGATATTCTCTTTAGGCCTGTTCCCTACTGAATGCTGCCCTTAATGAGCTAAATGATCTACCGAAGAGAAAGCAATATGTGCTTTTATAAATAAATACAAAAATCATATGTAAAGTCATTTCCACGGGGAGATCACAGGAGAGTTAGGGAAGAGTGGGCCGCTAGGTGGCACCATACTGTTTATCACACCAGGCCTGGAGTCAGGAAGACTCATATTCCTGAGTTCAAATCTAGCCTCAGACAGATATTAGCTATGTGACCCTGAACAAGTCACTTAACCATGTTTGCCTCAGTTTTGTCATACATAAAATGAGCTGGAGAAGAAAATGGCAAACTACTCTAGTATTTTTGCTAAGAAAACACCAAATGGGGTCACTAAGAGTCTGACACAACTGAAATAACCAAACAATAAAAAAACATGGAAGAGTAGGGCAGGAGACACTGGAGGCATGAGAAAGAGGGAGCAGGGAATGGTAGTCACAGAAAAGACCTTCAGCCTAGGCAGATTATAGCTCAGAAATATAGGGATGCCATGGAGTAATGACAATGACAACAGTAATAATAACAATAACTTATAGAGCCCTTTAAGTTTGCCAAGCATTTTACAAATATTATCTCATTTGATCCTTCCAACAACCCTGAGAGGTGGGTGCTATTATTATCCCCATTTTACATTTGAGAAAACTGAGGAAGACAGAGGTTAAGTGACTTGTCCAGGGTCACACAGCTAGTATCTGAGGCTGGGTTTGAACTCAGGTCTTCTTGACTCCAGGTCTAATTCACTAACAACTGTACCACCTAACAGCCTGCCAGTAGATCATCATACTCTTCACAGCAGCACAAATAATGTAGATCTGATTATCAATTCATAAGAAAGAGGTGGAAAATGACAAGGGGCTGTTAGACACAGAGTGGAAGAACAAATGCCCAGTTGCTAGCCCTGCTTGACAGCCAAGGCTGGGGCTGGTGGAGTCCAGGGGCCAGGGCTGTTAAAAAGAAAGTAGCGGCAGGATCAGATTAGACATTCCAACCAGAAGTACACTGAACCTGACCCTAACATCAAGTCTGAAGTCAGGAAAAAGGTTGTAAGAATGATCAAGCCAAAAAAGAATATATCCATAAAAAGTTATTATGGTAACAGTACTCCAAAGGCAGAAACCAGTGAAAGAGAATGACTCCAAAACCTCAAAGAGAAACACAGACTGAGCACAAATTTAAATGGAATCTCTGGAAGTGATGAAGAAAAATTTCTTTGGCCAATGAAATGAGAATACTAAAGGAAAAAATCAGGAAAGTAATAAGAGCTGGAGAAGAAATTAACAGCTTGTTACAAGAGGTACAAAAACTTGCCCAAGCAACAAATTCCCTGAAAATTAGAATGGACTAAATAGAAACTAATGACTCTGAGACAACAAGAAATATTAAAACAAAATCAAAAGGCTGGAAAAAATTCCAGAGTTAAATGTTAAATATCTTATAGCAAAACAACTGACCCGAAAAAGAGATCAAGGACAGATAATTTAAGAATCATCAAACTACCTGAAAACATGACCAAAAAGAGACTAGATATAATATTTAAAGAAATCATAAACAGCATAGATCTTTTTGAACCAGAGGACAAAATAGAAAGAATCTACCAGTCACCTAATCAAGGAAACTCCAAAATGAAAATCCTCCAGGAATATCATAGCCAAAATCTAGAGTTTCCAGATTAAGTAGAAAATACTGAAAGCAACCAGAAAGAAAAAAGTTAAAGTACCAAAGAACCACAATCAGGATCACACATGGTTTAGCAGCCACCACCATAAAGGAGAAGAACACTTGGAATACAATATTCCAGAAAGCAAAAGACATAAGCTTATAACTAAGAATAACTTATCCAGAAAAGCTGAATATCCACAGTAGGGGAAAATGAATTTTTAATGAAATAGAAAACTTCTCAGCATTCCTAATGTAAAGAACTGAGTTGCATAGAAACTTTGAAGTTTCTATAGGAATTAAAGGAAACATAAACAAATAAAGATGAGTGAATAATCCAAGGGACTAAACGAGGTTAATTTGTTTGTATTCTAAAATACAGAAATGATACATATATCCTCTCTTAACCCTATCATCATCAGGCATCATAAAGGGAGGCCTGTGAGTGGTTCTGTTACATTCTGATCTTAAAAAGAAAGGAAAAGGAGGGGAAGAAGAATCCAATGAAAAGGTAAAAGGGAGAAGACTAGGGGGAATTATCTCATATAACTAAGGTGTGCAGGCAGAAGTCTATACAAAGAAAGAGGAAGGGGTGGGGGGGAGTGTTGATATTTGAACCTTATCTCATCTGAATTGATCAAAGAAATGAAGAATATACACACACAGAGTGAAGTATAAAACATTTCACTAAATAGGAAACAGAAAGGAAAAGGAAGAAGGGAGAGGAGATAATAAGGGGAGAACAAGAGGGGAATAAATTAAGTAAACGATTAGTCCTAAGCAAAACAAACTCTTAAGGATGTACAAAAATAGATATAGCATATCTTTTTTTACAGTGGCAAAGAAATGGAAAATAAGGAAGTATCCATCAACTGGAATATGGATGTGCAAGCTGGGGTAAATGTATATATACATACACACATATTTTATATATGTATGTATACATATATAATTAGTATATAATTTATTATGTTGTTGTAAGAGATTATGAAAGAGATGGTTTTGGAGAAACCTGGGAAGACTTGCATGAAATGATGCAAAACAATTTATGCAATGACAACAATATTGTAAAGACAAATAATTTTGAAAGACTTAGGAACTCTGATGATGACAGTGATCAACTACAAATCCAGGGGACTCTTGATGAAATACAGTACCTATCTCCTGATATAGTTCAGAATGAGACTTTTTTTTTTATATGGCCAATTTGGAAATTTGTTTTGCTGGAATATACTTATTTGTGAAAGGGCTTTTGTTTTTCTTTTTCAATTGAGGACAGGGGTAGGAGGGAGAGAAGATGGATTTTTGCTGATTGAAAAAAGATTAATTTGGGGGCATTTAGGTGGCACAGTGAATAGAGCACCGGCCCTGAAGTCAGGAGGACTTGAGTTCATATCTGGATTCAGACACTTAACGCACTTATTAGCCGTGTGATTTTGGGCAAGTCACTTAACCCCAACTGCCCTCCAAAAAAGCAAAATAAATAAATAAATATTTTTTTAAAAGAACATTGTATAATCTTAACATATGAGAGAAACTGTGGTGGAGGGGAATGCTTAAGACTTCATTTTACTCTACCAAGTAAAATATTTATTCATAATTACACACAATATACACAACAGTACACTGTATGTTCTTTGCCATTCCATCAACTGTTTAACTATGAATATATGATCTGCTGTAGAAAATGTTTTTTGAGTCTTTTGCTCTTCTTATATTTTCATTGAGAGGTTCAGTAAGTCATTCTAAAAAAATTTATAGGGATGAACAAGCTGGTACAGATAATGCATAGTGGATAAATATCTGGTCTTAGAGTCAAGAAGACCTGAGTTTAGGTCCTACTTTTGACATACACTGGCTGTGTAATTCTGGAAAATCAAATAACCTCCCAGAGCCCCTAGGAAACTTTCTAAGGCCATAAACTGTTACAGAATTTTTTCTAGAGAGAGGAATGGCACCTCTTGGGAGAGCCATACCCATCATCAGGGATCCAAAGACTATTGGTCAAAGATAGGAGGCCATACTGAAAGCAAAGAAATATACGAGTATGATAAGGAAACTGCTGACAGCTACTTTAACTTTCTAGGGTCTAGATTTAGTTTTTACAAATTTCAGGCCTGCTTACAGCACACAGTCAATCAGCAGTATTCTGAGGCAATTTAGGATAAATAAGTAACATCTTTTATGGTAAAAAGAGGTATAGAGAAAGGGGGAATCATTCAAGGGAGAAGAGGGAGGATTTCTGGAGGAATATTTGTTTGTTATTGGAATAGGGAGACATTCCTGTTCAAGAGTAGGAGGCAAAAGGAGGCAATCAACTACTTTTACATTTATGAAAGAGGGCTCTTCAGACAAAACTTCAGGGTGAGGTAACAACAATAATAACAATACCTAATAATAGCTAAAATTTATATAATATTTACTATGTGCCCAGGCCTCTACTAAGTGCTTTATAATTATTATCTCATTTGATCTTCACAACAAACCTAGGACGTAGGTGCTATTATTATCACAAAACAAAATTCTGGCCATCCTTCAAAATCGAGCTCAGATGTTGCCTACTTCCAAGGTTCCTTCCCTGATGAACTCAGCTGAAAAAAAATCCCTCCTTCTTTTGCATTCGCATGATGGAATTCAATGCATTTACAAGGGTTCAATACACTGCCTTGCACTGCAGATATATTTGTTTCTTAGTTCTTTCATTGGACTAGAAATAACTAAGAAAGTAGGAGCTGTGTCTCAAGCAAATGAAAATGATCTCTTCCTCCTCAAACTTCTTATAGCGTTTTTCCTGAACCTTTAAAGCAAAATAATTAGTGTACATTCTTTTATTATACTCAGCACATTGTTAATGATTAAGAAACATTTGTAGAATTGAATAAGATACCACTGTTCAATTGAATAACTTGGGAGCACTTGGCTAATTTATATTCATATTTGCAAGCTTTTGTCTAGAATGAATTCGCTGATGCTCAGTAAGTTGGGAGCTCTGACTGAAGGCTTTTTCACATTCCTGACACTTATATGGTCTCTCCCCCGTGTGAGTTCTGTGATGTCGAATAAGTAAAGAGCTCTGATTGAAGCTTTTCCCACATTCATTGCACTTATATGGTTTCTCTCCCGTGTGAATTTTCTGATGGTGAATAAGGGATGAGCATCGATTGAAAGATTTCCCACATTCTTGACATCCATAGGGTTTTTCTCCTGTATGAATCCTCTGATGTTGAATAAGTTGGGAGCTCCAACTGAAATCCTTCCCACATTCACTACATTTATAGGGTCTTTCTCCAGTATGGGTTCTTTGATGCCCAATAAGGTTTGAACTCCGACTGAAAGCTTTCCCACATTCATTACATTCAAAGGGTTTTTCTCCAGTATGTATTCTCTGATGTTGAATAAGTAGTGAGCTGCAAGTGAAGCCCTTCTCACATTCATTACACTTATAAGGTTTTTCTCCAGTATGAGTTCTCTGATGTTGGACAAGTAGTGAACTGCATCTAAAGCTTTTCCCACATTCATGACACTTATAGGGTTTTTCTCCAGTGTGAGTTCTCTGATGTTTAATATGAATTTGATTTGGGGGGGAGATTTTGGCACGGACATCATAGTTATGGGGTCTCTTTCCTTTACTTTCTTTCTCGTATGTGACAAGATTTGATGTAACATCCAAGTTTTTCCTGTATTTATTATATTCCTGGTCTCTTTTTCCTGTGGTGATTTTCTTGTGTGTTATAGTAATTTGCTTATTAGAATGTTTCTTTTGGGAAGGGGATTTCTTCAAAATCACTTTTTCGGGGTTTCTCTGGCAATTATTTACTTTTCCTTCATATTCATAAGCTCCTCTAAAACCAGGGTCCTGAGAACCATTCTTCACAAATATTTCTGGAGTTTCTCTGTGTGAGTCTGTATCTCCTGAAGTGTCCACTTTTTCATATGACTGCTCGTCTTCAATTAATACCCTGGGACCTGAAACAAGAAAAAGAAAAGGTTACCGATTTCTTTCTTCTCTGAGAAGGAAAATTGCTGAAATGGAACAGTATTCTTGAAATAAATGCTAATAAGTCTGTAAGAACTAGCCTTATAGTTCTCTAAAGCTGAAGAGGGGATCACAATAAGGTCATAGACCTAGATCCTGGATGGGACTATGGGGACCATCTAGTTCAACCCTTCATTTATTTCACAGACAAGAAAACTGAGGCCCAAAGGGGTTGAGCCCAAGATCACAAAAGGAGTTAACTGTAGAGCTGGAATTCATGCCCACATCTTCTAATTCCAAATCCAGAGCTCTTCCCAGAATACCAGACTGAGAGACTGATGGCCTATAAATGGTGAGACCCTCCAGTTACTCCTGTTTATGGATGATATTATGCTGAATGAATAAAAATCCAGAATGTTATAGGCCTTCTTCAGTTAGACCCACTGACATTCAAAAAGTGTTCAGTGTCACAATTCACGCAGGGAAAAAAACGGGCAAATAGACAAAGAGGTCTACTGTCCAAACTATGACATGTAGGCTGGATGGAAAGGAAAGTGAAGATTAGGTGAGTAGGGACTTGAAATGTTGGGGCAAATATTTTAAACTCATAGGTCAACACAAAGGAGAGTCAGCTGATATGTGCCCAGGGAAATAGCCTGGGAGGACAGAGAGATGAATAGGTACAGGGAATGATGGGGCAAGAAACCTTCAGCCCCATGGAGATCCAAGACCCACTCTTCTTCCCCTTGCTGCAGCTGGGAGATCAGGTCAAGTGTAGGACCTAGGACTGGCTGCTCAGGGAACTGAGCTTTGACAGAGTATGCAAAAGAACATCAAGGACGTGGTGAAGAGCAGGCTAAGCAGGTAGGTCAGTGTAATGGCAAGCAAAATTGTACTTAGCTCCTTGTTTCAGTTTTCAAGTGTTTGAATCTCACCTGTGATTATATCACGACTTTGTTAGAAATAGAACCTGTGAAGCCCACAGTGGGAGGAACTTGCCATATAAAAGCAGGAGCACAAGCAGAGACCAAGCAGAACTGGGAAGAAGGATGCCTGTGGTGGCAACCCTTTGTCTGTCTGTGTTGATGGTACTCTGTCAGATCTGTCTGATGACAGAGGATGCTGTTGCTGTTACAGAAGCCCTGGGACCTTACTGCTGATTCAGAAGCCCTGAAAGAGGACTTTATTGTTGTCTGTTTACAGAAGTCCTGAAGGAGGACTTTACTGATGTTTTCAGAGGTCCTAGGATTTTACTGATGATTTGTGTTGATTTCTCAGACAGAGGCCCTGACTGCTGGTCTATGTTGATTTCACAGGCAGAAATGATAGTGCTGGCAATGTGTGTGAACAGTTGTGACTCTGCTAAGCTTGATGTGTGAAGCTGGACCAGGGGCTGGACTAGTGGACCAGGGGCTGGGAGCTACTTACCTGTGAATCCAGGCATGGTTGGGTGAATTCAGACAAGGCTGGGAACATGGAAGAGGAACCATGGAGTTTGGGAGTCACACCCTCGAGAGTCAAGATAGTCAAGATGAAAGGACCTGTCCTTGGGTACTTAGTGCTGACTGACAAGATCATGATTTACTGTGACCTAGGGGTGGGAAACCTTTGTACTTTGTTCCTCTTAAGGATGACTGAGTTAAGGATAATTGGAAGCCAATCATCAATCAAGATGAAAGAAGACTTTAGATAGGTACTTTATACTGAATGATTCAGATTATGACTTACTGAATGATATCTATTGTTTAAGAATATGTGGCCACTTTAGCAATAAGTTGTTATGTCATTATGAGTGTTGTATTTGGTTTTTGTGAATGTTTTACTTTAGTTTATTGCTGAATTAAATAGAGAGTTCACTAAACTATGTGATCAAAACCTTAAAGCTATTCACAGCAGTAGTCCTCAGGAGAACTGCTGGTGCTTGGCTTTACAGTCAGAAGAGGGAAAAAGTAGAATAACAGTTGCATAATAGGAAGGAAAGAAGTAACCCCAAAAAGGAGGAAAGTATTATATCAACACGACTTCTCTGACAATAGGTGTCTACTTCAACTTTTATCTCATGGTATAGTCAAAAGAAAACTGGATTTGGAGTCAAGACCAAAACTCAGATGGCAGCTCTGCTTTCTTAATTGGCTTTGTGATCTTAAACAAGGAACTACACCTTCCTGGGCATCAGTTTCCTCATCTAGAAAATTAGAAGACTGGATTAGGTGATTTATAAGGACTAAATTTAATGATCCCTTACTCTTCTCATTACACAATGGGACTATAGCCAAAACTGCCATGGGCTGTATTATTGCTATGCAAACAACATACAAATCATTTTTTGAGGTCACCATTTACTCAATTCGGAGATGTATGACAACTCTGACTGAATATCCTATCAACATTTAACCTTTTCCCCATCAGTATTTTTCTGATACAATACCACCCTAAGACACTTCTTTTACATGCATCCTCTTACCTTAGAGTCTTTCTAAAGCCATGATCTAACATTTGGAAAGTCTGAGTATTTGAGGAGACAGTAACTCCTATTGACTGGTACTCTTTCCCTTACCTGGGCAGGAACCTCTTAAAGTTTCTTTCTTCTCAGTTCCAGACAAATCTAGGATCCATAGCTCTTTCCCTTGCTCCAGCTGGAAGATTAGGTCAGGTTTAGAAGCTGGAAAACCTGCTTAGAGGGAAATAAATAGGACGTACTGATTTGTGCTGGGAACTAAGGCCTGCCCCAGATTTTAGCACCAGCCTTTCAGTCTACAAGGGCCAGAAAGGAAGAGACAGAAACAGATTCCAAGGAGGGGGAAGATGACTCAGGAGTGAGGTATAGAAGGGCTTTATAGGAAATTTCCATCTTGTGAGAATCTTCCAAACTAAGGAAATTCAAGAAAGCTGCTCACTTCCCTCTCTGCAAAAATTACTGCCATACGGAAAGAGGGAGGAGAAGCGTCCTGTCTTGGGTCCCAAGGAAAATCAGGACACTCTGATCCCTGGATCACACTCATCCAAGCACCTAAGCATTATCACATCTAGGAAAGGTGCATTATGAAATGAAAATAAGCACTAGTCTTGGAGTCAGAAGACCTAAATTTGAATCTGGACTACCTTTCTAATATTCCAGTTTCTTTAGCAGAGCTTAACACTCTTTCTCCTTCCACATCTCTAATAAATTGCTAAATACTGCCATTTCTACCTCCTCACGATCTCTCTTATGCAACCCCTTTCTCTATTTATACAACCACTACCTTAGTTCAGGCCCTTACTGGCTCTTACCTAGATGACTGTAAAAGCTTCCTAACTGGTGCCCCTACCTGAAGTCTCTCCCCTCCTCTATTCTGTCTTCTGTACTGCTGCCAAGCACAGATCTGACTGGTCATTTAGGTACTCAATAAACTCCACTGGATCCCTATTGCCTCTAAGATAAAATATTAACTTCTTTGTCTTAAAACCTTTACAACTTGGCCCCACCCTATGTTTCCAGACTGAACATGCATTATTTCCCTTCCCTCACTCTGTGATCCAATGAAACTGGCCTCTGTTAATCACATAGTACTCCATCTAGTATCTCTATGTCCTTGGACATGGCTGCACCCCATGCCAGGAGTAACTTCCTCTTCACCTCTGCCTCATAAACTCTCATTCTTCCTTCAAGATACAATTCAAGCACTTCCTTCTACTTGAAGCCCTTCTGTGTCCCCCTGAACTGCTCATGTTCTCTATCCCCCCAAATTCATATTTATTCTCTTCGTATTTCTTCTGTATAACACCTCATATATGTACCTATTATCTCTCCAGCTAGCATGTAAGCATCCCCTCTTTTTTTTTTTTACAAATTTATTTCATTTTAGCTTTCAACATTCACTTCCATAAATTTAACATTTTTTCCACCTCCTTCCCCTCCTCCCTCTCCAAGAGGACATGCAATCCAATATAGGCTCTACATATACATTCACATTAAACATATTTTCACATTAGTCATATTGTATAGAAGAATTAGAACGAATGGGAGGAACCATGAGAAAGAAAAAACAAAACAAAAAGAAGAGCAAATAGCATGCTTCAATCTGCATTCAGACTCCATATTTCTTTCTCTAGATGTGGATGGCATTTTCCATCATGATTTTTTTTGGAGTTGTTTTAGGTCCTTGCATTGCTGAGAAGAGCTAAGTCTATCAAAGTCAGTCATCAACACATGTACAATCTCCTCCTGGTTCTGCTCACTTCGATAAGTATCAGTTCATATAAGTCTTTCCAGGTTTTTCTGAAGTCTGCCTGTTCATCATTTCTTATAGCACAAGAGTATTCCATTACATTCATGCACTACAACTTGTTAAATCATTCCCCAATTGATGGGCATCCCCTCAATGTCCAGTTCTTGGCCATCACAGAAAGAGCTGTTATAAATATTTTTGCACATGTGGGTCCTTTTGCCATTTCTATGATCTCTTTGGGATACAGCCTAGAAGTGGTATTGTTGGGTCGAAGGGTATGCACATTTTTATAGCCCTTTGGGCATAGTTCCAAATTGTGCTCCAGAATGGCTGGATCAGTTCACAACTCCACCAACCAATTAGTGTTCCAATTTTCCCACATCTTCCCTAGCATATATCATTTTCCTGTTTTGTCATGTTGGCCATGCTGATAGGCATGATGTGGCACCTAAGAGTTGTTTTGATTTGCATTTCTCTAATCAATAGTGATTTAGAGCATTTTTCCATATGACTATAGATAACCTTAATTTCTTCCTCTGAAAACTGCCTGTTCATATCCTTTGACCATTTATCGATTGAGGAATGACTTCTATTCTTATAAATTTGACTCATTTTTCTATATATTTTAAAAATGAGGCCTTCATCAGAGACACTGGTTGTAAGAATGTAAGCTTCTTGAAAGAGTATTTATATCCCCACTATCTAGCACATGCCTACTCTGGACATCTTCCCCAGTGGCTTTCCCCCATGCCTGGGATGCTCTCGCTCCTCATCCTTGCCTCTTGGTTTTCTTCAAGTCTCAACTAAAATCCTATCTTCTACAAGAAGTCTTTCCTCATTCCCTTCAATACTAGTACCCTTCTATTTTCTCTGATTTATCCTATATATATTTTATTTGTACATAGCTATTTGCATGTTGCCTCCCTTATTAGACTGTGACCACTTTGAGGGCAGGGACTGTCATTTATCTTTCTTTGTCTCCCCAGTGCTTAGCATGGTGCCTGGCACATCATAGGTGCTTAATACATATTTATTGATTGACTAGCATTTAGTAGGAGCTTAATAAATGCTTGCTGAGTGACTAATCTTGGCTCTGTCACTGTCCTAGTCCACTGTGGCTACTTTGGGAAACCTGGAGATTTCCTCAGAAGTAGGACAGCTGGACCAATTAGATTACAAGCAACAGGCCCTTATCTGGTGCATATTAAATTGAATGAGGGATGATGCTTAACTTGAGACATCCATGAAGAAGGGGAGAGCAAATAAAGAGGTTGAGGGAAAGGTCACATAGAGTCAGCCTCAGAGAAACAAAGATACAACTGAATTTCCAGAGGGGCAGGATTCTTCTGGGCACAGCAAGTAGGGCAGTTCAGGCCTGGCTTGAGAGACAGCAGAGGTAAGTAGGAGATCCATGGCCCCATCAAAAGGCTCTCATGGGACCCAGTGTCCAGTTTATGCCAGAGCCTGGTTCCTCTTAGTTTACTATGGACATGTGCTGTCACATATAACAGGGCTGCTTGGTATGATGATGAAGGTCAGATATTTTATAGAGAGAAAAGCAAGAACTCGCTCAGATGTGTCTGATGTAGGGATGTGCTGAAGCCAGCTCTAAACAACTGTTAACTTTTCAGTGTAAATATTTATACCTCAGAAATCAGAAACTGATATAAATCAAGACTTGACTTACTGTCTTGTTGATTATCTAGACTTAAGAAAGTGTTAATAAGGCAGATTAAACTTAAAAGTGTGTGCCTAAATATTTTTTTCCTGAGAGTCCAGCTATTAAACGTTTAGCAACAAACCCCTGGTCTGATGTCATAAGCAGAGAGGTGCCAATTAGATACATATGAAGCTAGGAGATTTCAGCTTTGAAAAGCTCCACTAAAAGGATAAGGATAGGGGTACCAGGAAGGAGCAGGTACACTTAGAATAGAAACAGCCTGTCCAATGTTTGGTTGTATATTTTCAATAAACCCTACAGAGTTAAATTTAAGTACATCGAGGTCCCAATAAATATCTGTAATGTATCCAGGCAGCTAGATGGTACAGTGGACAGAGCACTAGACTTGGAATCAGGAAGACTCATCTTCATGAGTTCAAGTCTGGCCTCAGACATTTCCTAGCTGTGTGATCCTGGGCAAGTCACTTAACCCTGTTTGCCTCAGTTTCCTCATCTGTAAAATGAGCTAGCAAAGGAAATGGCAAGCTATCCGAATATCTTTGCCAAGCAAACACCAAAATGGGGGTCAAAAAAGTTGGATGTGACTAAAATGACTCAACAACAACAATTCCTGTGAAATGGAACACGATTCAAAGTTATAATTGTGTAAAATACGGTAACTGGTTCCAGCCCAATGGAATTATGCAGTGAAAATGTGAATGATATGTCCATTTCACAGGACTCATCATTTGCACTAATAGGAACCTGGCTGTGGTATGATGTTGGGTTTCTACAGCTGGCCTAATTTATTGAACTACCCACCTCACAAGATTATTTTGAGGCAAGTAAGTAAGTCTTAAGATGTTATAAACATCTGAGTAAATATTATCAATAAGGGGCAGCATGTAGCATGGGGGTTCTTCACATTTTTGTGTGTCACAGAAACATTTGGAACCATTCTCCAAATAATGCCCTTAAATGCATAAAACATAGTATTACAAAGGAAATCAGTTATTAAAATAGTTACCAAAATATTTTTAAAATTTTGTAGATCCCAGGCTAAGAACCCCTAATGTGGTGGACAGAGCTGGAGTTGACCAGCCTGAGAGTCAAGAAGACCTGTCTTCAAGACCTGCTTAAGACACATGCTAGATATTCAACCATGGGCAAGTCATTTAACTTCTTAATCAGTACAGGAACTCTCTACAATTAAATTCCAGATGTGCTTTGGTGGAGTCAGTCAACAAGCATTTATTAAGTGCCTACAGCATGCCAGGCACAGAGTTAAAGCACTAGGGATTTCAAGAAAGGCAAAAACGACTCTGCCTCAAGGAGCTCACACTCTAATGGGACTAGAATCAGTCACCGAGAGACAAGGATGTCCAGGGGCAGGATTCATCTGTGGCAGAGCTAGTGGGGGCAGTCCAGGAGGAGGGGCAACAACACGTAAGTAACTGGGGTATTTAGCAGATGGATTCAAAATAAATGGCAGTTTGCACACGAGGCATTTCCAACACAGAGGAAATCATAGGAGGTAGTCAGGCTACCAGGAGAGACAGGTTCCTAAGTCAGTTCCTAACACAGGGAAATATTTCTTACCCAGGGAGACCAGGTTCCCATAATTCTCCAGCATCACATCCCTGTAGAGATCCCTTTGAAAAGAGTCCAGATGTTTCCATTCTTTCCTTGTGAAGTATACAGCCACATCCTGGAATGTCACCATCTCCTGAAACAACATAAACCTGATGTCCTTGGGGCAATTCTCCACCCCAGGAGTCCAGGAAGAATTGGCTACACCACTGGGGAGAGAAAAGGAGAGGAAATGGTAAATAGAATTGTGTGTACTCATGTGTGCAGGGACTATGGAAGAGCATTTTGGTCTTCAAGGCCATAGATTGAGAGCTGGAGTGGATCCTAAGGGGTCATCCAACCCAAAATTCTCATTTTGTAAGTGAGGAAACTGAGGCCCACAGAGGTTAAGTAACTTACCCAACGCCATATAAATACATGGTAGAGGTGGAGGACAAATCTAGGTTGACTCCAAATGAAGGATCTTTCCATTACACCTTGCTACTAATCCCTAGGGGGAAGCTAGTGGATAGTGTACTGAACCTGGAATCAGGAACACTCATCTTCATGAGTTTAAATCTGGCCTCAGACACTTATTAGACCCTGAGCAAGTCACTTAACCTTGTTTACCTCAGTTTCCTCATTTGTAAAATGAGCTGGAGAAGAAAACACAAACCACTTCAGTATCTTTGCCAAGAAAACCCCAAACGGGGTCATGAAGAGTCAGACACAACTGAAACGATCCCCAGGGGTAAAAAAAGATCCATAGGGAGCGAGAATAACTAAAATGACTAAGGAGATGAGGGGGAGGGAGGGTTGCTGCATGAGATATAATTTAAACACTTCTTACCACCCCATCCCCTACTCCCCAGTACACAAACATTTTTTGATGTCACTGAAAAAAAATCAAAAGCGGATAAACCTGTAGGTCTGACCTACGATGGTAAACTGTATGTGTCTTAGTAATGTTCAACTATGCGCCTGTGACTGGGCTGTTCTAAGAGAATTATTCACAAATTTAGACTTTGGTGTGAGGTGGGAAAGCCCTAGAACTACCTCCATATTAATAAGAATAATCACTCACATTTCTGAGGCACAGTGGGGAAAGTACTATATCTGAAGTCAGAAGTACTGGTCTCAAAATCCCCAATTTTCTACTTACTCTGTTCAAACTTGTATAATTCACTTCACCCTCTCTGGACTTCACCTATAAATCTCAGCTTCCTCATCTATAAAAAGAGAGGGTTAAACCAAATGTTCTGGTTCCAGCTCTAAACTTATGGTACTGGGATCCACTTGAAGGCTTGCAGAGTTCTTCTCCCCATAACAACCCTGTGACAGAGTAAATGCTAACCCGATCACCATTTTACAGATGAAGAAATTTAGGTTTAGAAAGGTGAAGTGATTTGTCCCAGGTCAAACTGCTACTGTCATCCCAGGTCACACAGCTACTGTGTCAATCTTGGTCAAAGTCAGGATTCAAACACAGGTCTCCTGAATCCAAGTCTAGGGCTAGTTCTCTACTCTTCTCTTGGGCAAGGCCTCCAGGACTAGGAGAGCAGGGGGCTTGATGCTGCCTCAGACAAGCTTTGGTGTCTGATGGAAGTCTCAATTAGAGAAATGTCCCTAAGGACAGGAACTAGAGTAGGAAAGTCTCACTAATTGGTGGGGGAAGGGTCCAGACTTCCCCTCACCAAGAGGACAATAAGGATTCCATTTTTCATCACTGGAGAAGTCACTGGCTCTACCTTCCAGTTATTGACTATGTTGCCCAATTCAAAATATCTCAACACTTGAAGGTCTCCTGGGGAAAGCAGGCAAGGCTAGGTTCAAAGCAAAGCAATAACTGCCCCCCCCCCAATTCCAAAGAGGGTTAAGATAAAACTGGTAGAAACCCTCAACCCAGAAACAAATACTTGAAAAAGAGGTAAGAGACTTCAAATAGAGAACACCATAACTCTGAGATGATTGAAGGACAAAGAGGAGGCAGCAGGGACTTATCCATAGGGATTGTTCCAA
Source organism: Petaurus breviceps papuanus (assembly GCF_028583685.1). Lineage (NCBI taxonomy): Eukaryota > Metazoa > Chordata > Mammalia > Diprotodontia > Petauridae > Petaurus > Petaurus breviceps. The sequence continues at coordinate 1,630,436 of NW_027186112.1, read as the reverse complement.
TTGAGAGAGGGATGTAAGGTTTTAGAAAGAAAGCACAGAGCCCTGCATGGAATACATAGGGCAGAGAAGCTCCAAAGAGATATCCAAGGAGAGAGAGACAAGGGCAACAGGGAGGGAACCTCAGCAAAGGACAGCTCACCTGCAGCCCAGGCATCATCAAGGGCACAGCTGCTACTGCCTGGTCTCCTTGACTCCTTCGGGATGGTAGAGAAAGGGCAGACTCTTAGAGACAGGCAGAGCTGAAGAAAGACAGAGGAGCTATGAGTGAGGCTAGCTGTAGCCTGAGGTTCATTCACTTAATCCCCCAAGGACTGCTGAGAATTTGGGAGCCCAAGACAGAGCTCCCTCTTTCACAAAATGGTCACAGTTACTAAATCACGGTCGGCCACCACATCCTGGGTCCTTAAGGGATATAGGCTGTGGTTAAGGTCCCACAAGGGGTTGTGCAGGAAGGAGATGCCATTGTTTCACTTCTATAAGATCTCACAAATTTCTGATGAGAACCAGTATAGGATACCAACAGATACACCACACCAGTCTGGACAGTCAACTATCTGGTGTCCCAAGGGGGCTTATTCATGGTCAGTGTGGTATTCTAGCTCAATGAGAGCCATACCATCTCCTCTGTAATCTGGTATAGTAAGGGCATTGGAGTTTCAAAGCACTAAGAACTGTACAAATGCAAATGAAAACAACTTTGAGGTTCCACCTTGTACTCATCAGGTTGGCAAAGCTGACAAATAAAGGAAAACGGCAAATGTCGGTGGGGCTTTGGGAAAACAGGTACATTGATACACTTTTGGTGGAACTCTGAACTGGTCTAGCCATTCTGGAAAGTAATGTGGAACTGTGCCCCAAAAGTTACTGACCTGTTATTATGGGAGAAATATCTTCCATTTGAGTTCATGTGGTAGGTAATTGCTGCCAAAGCCTATCTACCACAACACAAAAATTACAGAGCTAAAAACCTAGGCTTTATTATGCTTAACCATGGGTTCAGAGGGACAGAAAAATAACCACTAAGTGGAGATAAGGATTTTCTGACAAGCTTTCATAGAGGAAATTACATCAGAAAGACAGAGAACTAATTCTTTTACATACTATAATCTCATACATTCTCTTAGGCTATAACAGGCTAAAAAAAAAAAAAGGTTGGAGTGGCTAGATGGCACAGTGAATAGAGCACTGGCCCTGGAGTCAGGAGGACCCGAGTTCAAATTCAGTCTCAGACACTTAACACTTACTAGCCACGTGACCTTGGGCAAGTCATTTAACCCCAATTACCCTGCCTTCCCCTCCCAAAAAACAAACAAAAAAAAAGACCGTTTCATAAAACCATACTTCCTTCAGTGTCATAAATTTATTTGAATAGTCATAATATCATTCATCCCCTAAGGAAACAGACCTAGGCAAAGAGACTCCAAAGGAAAACTAAGCAAGGTTACAAATTAAACACTGAGTCTTCAAAATCGTACTCTTATAAAACTTCAGGGCTATATTTTAAATTACAATGGACTAACCGAGAGGAAGGCAGTTCCATGTCATAGTGTCAGGGAAAGTCTTCCACAAATAAAATATTTTAGGGAGTTTTTAAAAATGCTGTATTCCCTTCTTCCTCTCATTTGATTTCTTATGTCAATAATGTCAAAAGTCTCCCTCAAACACTATTATTCTCTGAGCTAGGTTTTCATTGGATGAGATTAATATTAACAGAAGAGAGGCTTTTGGTTAACTAAAAGTTGCAAGAAGAATGGTTCTGAGTCCCAAATAATAAAAATTAATAAAAGATAAAAGACAAAAAATTATCACACTATGTATGTATTTGGATCCACCAAAACCACTATTAGGACAGGTATATGCTAATAAATGTTTAACAACTGGTTCTCCAGAGGGTAAATGCATGCAATAACACTTTTAAGTTTAATATTCATTATTAATATTTTCTCCACTACTTTCTTAAACAAACAACAAAACAATAAATCAAGACATGATTTATGATATTTGCTGTTGACAGTTTCTGATATATAAAAATTTGTAAATCAGTTAAAGATTTAAAAATCAACAGCCAGTTTAAGCTGGCTACAGCACACTCCTGACAAAGTCTATACCCCCAAAAAGATTAAAGGAAAAGGACCTATTCATACAAAAATATTTATAGTAGCTCTTTTTGTGATGGTAGAGAACTGGAAACTTGGAGCAGGTACGTAAGTTGGTGACTGGCTGAATAAACTACAGCAATTTAATATAATATAATCGTGCTGTGCTGTTCTGTGCTGTGAGGAATGTTGTAGGACGTGGTTTCAGAGAAACTTGAGAAGACCTGTATGACCTGGTGCAAAGTGAAATGAGCAAAACCAGGAGAACAATTTATATGATAAAAACAATGTAAAGACAACTTTGAAAGACTTAAAAACTCGGATCAAGACAATGACAAACCACAATTCCAAAGAACCCACAATGAAACATGTTAACTGTCTCCTGAAAGAGAGGTGAAAGACTCATGATAAAGATTGAGGCATATATTTTGGGACATGGTCAATGCTGGATTTAGCTTTTCTTTACTCTTTACTCTGCATAAAGATTTTTGGTTTTTCTTTTTTATTGGAAAGGTGAGAGTAAAAGGGAAAGAAAACAGATTTCTGTTTGTTGAAAAATAATGAAATTTTAAAAATTGCATTGGAGTTGGGAGTCAAAGTACCTGTATGTGACTTCCAGCTCTGTGACCCTGAAAGAAACCTCATTTAGAGTCTGACTTTCCAACTGTAAAATGGGGTTAATCATACTGGCATATTCCACATTTCACAGAGCTGTTGCTGTAAGGAAATGCTGTGTAAATCTCAGTGATATCTAAATAGAAGTTATTTTAAACCCAGCATCAAGTTGGAACATCTTCTCTCACCTCAAAGTTGTCTTACATCATCAAGTCATAATAATTAAATTTATGATATAAATATTAAAATTATTTTTATTGAACTCTTACAAAGCTCAATATGGACAATGAGAGGGAGACAGAGAAGAATAAGATCCCTACCATCTTGGAGCTCAGTCTAATAGCAGAGATGTAAAACAGAGAGAGGGTAAAATGTGGTTATGAATAACAGGAGTGGTATGAACTGATGCCATGACTACACGGAAAAGGGAAAGATCACTTCCAATTGTGTAGATGCAAGTGCATATGTAGCTGGGTACAAATTCAACAGGTGGGGATTTGAGGAAAGCCTCATATAGGCTTTCAATAAATATCTATTGCTTAATAAATTTCTGTTGAGTTCCTTTTATAATAGCAAAAAACCCTGAGAAATTAAGAGGATACTCATCTATTGGGGAATGACTGAACAAATTGTGGTCTATTAATGTAATGTCACATTATTAAACCACAACAATGAAATGGACAGTTCAAAAATAAAGTGGGAAAGGGGCAGCTAGCTGACGCAGTGAATAGAGCACCGGCCCTGGAGTCAGGAGGACCTGGGTTCGGATATGGCCTCAGATACCTAACACACACACACACAAAAACTAGCTGTGTGACCTTGGGCAAGTCACTTAACCCCAATTGCCCTCCAAAAAGCAAATAATAATAATAATAATAATAAACTGGGAAGACCTCTATGAACTGCTGCAACAAAGTGAATAGAACTAGGACAATATATATAATGACAAAAACATTATGAAGAAAGACAACTTTGAAGAATTTAGAAGTCAGATCAACACTATAATAAAGCAAGATTCCACAGGAATGAAGATGAAGGAGGGTACCCATTTACTGAAAAAGTGATAAGCTTAAAATGCAAGAGAGGGATATTTTTGGACAGGGCAAAGGTGGGAATTTGTTTTGCATGTTTTATACATATTATGAGAGTTACCTTTTGCCTTTATTATTCAATAGGGGGAATGGGATGGAGAGATAATAAATGCTTGTAAATAAATGAATAAAATATTTGTTGATTTAATACAGTAAGATAAAATAAGACTTCATTAATCTGGCTTCTGAAGTTTTATAACCTCTATAACTTCAACCTACCTTTCCAACCTTACTTTCCTCTACTCCCCTTCATTAACTCTATAATCCAACCACACAGGAATACCAGCTTTTCCCCAAACTTATTCTGCCATTATCAGTCTCCATCCCTTTGTCCTTCATGCCTAAAACACATTCCCTTCTCACCTACACATGTTGAAATCCATTTTTTTCCTCCTTCAGGCCTCAGTTCAGGTACAACCTCCCTAAGAAGCTTCCCCTAATGCCCACCAGGTTAAAAATAATTTCTTCCTACTCAAAATTCATTGGGATACTTTATCCAGACTCTTCCTTTGCACCTATTGCACTTTACCTTAAACCACAGATATTTGTATGCAAATGAAAGGACCTTTTCCCCTAAGACTTTGAGAACCCAGAAGGCTGGAACTGGTATTTTACATCTTTGTATCCCAAGTGCCCTGTAGGTAGAAGGCAACTAAATATGTGTTGATTGAGTATCTAGTGAGTAGTTACTTTCTCGCTAGAAAAGTTGGGAGGTGTGGGAGAGTCATAGTGGAAAGAGGTGTGGCCTTAGGATTCAGAATACCCCAGTTCAATTCCCAACTCTACCATTTTCTAGCTACTCTCTTTTTCTTTCTTTCCTTCTTTTTCTTCCTTCCTTCTTTCCTGTCTCTCTCTTTCTTTCGCAATAGGGTTAAGTGACTGGCCCAGGATCAGTAGTCTGAGTCCAAATCTGAACTCGTGTTCTCCTCACTCCAGGGCCAGTGTTCTAGCTGCCCCCTAGTTACTGGTTCTTAACATTTTTGGTGTCATGGTTCCGTTTGGCAGTATGGTAAAAAAAAACCAAAAAACCTTCTTAGAACCATGTTTTAACTGCATTTAAAAAAATACATAAAATAACAAGGGAAGTCAATTATATTCAAACATAGTTTTCAAAATATCTAAAAAGTAAGTTCACGGACCCTAGATTAAGAATTCCCAATAGCTGGGGGGCGGCTAGGTGGTGCAATGAATACAGCACCCACCCTGGAGTCAGTAGGACCTGAGTTCAAATCCGGCCTCAGACACTTAACACTTACTAGCCGGGTGACCTTGGGCAAGTAGCTTTACCCCAATTGCCCTCCAAAAAGACAAAAACAAAACAAAAAAACAGTAGCTGATTGAGACTTTGGGCAAGTTAATTCACCTTTCTGAGCTCGTATCCCAGTCTGTCAAATGGAGCCCATAGCCGCCCTTCCTTCTCCCCAAGTAGTTTGTTAACTACAAAGCCATCACCCCAGTCTCCAGGGCCCGTAGTTGAGGCAGCTTGGAGACAGTTGGTGGCACCACCACAGAAGGTATACATAAATTTTCATCACACTGCTCTTTAAGTTAAGGATATACACATCAGCATCTCTTCCCTCTCGTCCCATCTGGGGTCCCCTGCGCGAGGTACCAGCCCTATTCTCCAGACATACCCCCTTCCACATAAAGCCCTAACCAACACCGGGCAGCTAGGGCTTTGCACAAGGGCTCTGAGCAGCAGACACCTGCCTCACTCTCTGCCGCTGCACCACCCACGACCATCGCCCCCTACCCCTCTTCCTCCGCCCCGCCCCCAGATGCCGCCCCCTCCCGAGGTTTTGGGGCCCGAGGTCCGGGCTGCATCGCGCCAAGCTGGCTTCTTGAGGGCAAGCACCCGGATCCCAGGCCACAGCTCCCTGGGGAACCACGAAGAGAGGCGAGACCCTGAAGCCGGGTATCCCCACCCACCCAGGTGAGCTCTTTCCCGCGGCGAGTCTCCCCAAGACTCCTTCCAAGCAGGTGCCAGAAGCCAGCCTCCGTGTCTCAGTCACGCCCGGCCCTGGCGGGTCTCCCCAGCTGAGAGCAGCGCCACCCAGAGCGATGGGAGTGGGGCGCACCGCGAGTGCGCATGCGCACCGGAGGGGCGGGGCGGGGCGGGGCGGGGCGGGGCGGTGTGTGGAGCTACGTCAGCTTGTTCACCTTCCCTGAGTCTATCACCCAGCCAGACCACTTGGCTCAGGGAGACCCTGGGGTGGGGAGTAACCTGAAGTAACGGGACGGAGCTCTTCCAGGCTGCTTTAGGAACCTGGAGGACTGATGGTCCTGGTTGTCTGACCTTTTGCCCGGGATACAACTGACCCCTGAGTACGTCCAGCGTTCTTCTGCAGCCCTGGCCACTTCCTCCCTGATTCCTTCATGTTATTCTAGCTTTCCCCTCCTTCTCTATCCCTCGCTCCCACGGCCCCTTCGGTTTCCAGTTGTAAAGATAACAACAACAACAACCATTAACTCTTTCTAATAATGCTCTAAGGTTTACCAGATACAACAATCCCGGTTTATACCCTTCAGAGGAATGCATATGCCCATTTTATGATAAAGATATTCAGGAAAAGCTTCAAAGAGATGAGGAAAGGACTTGGCTAAGGTCACACGGCTAACGAGGAGCAGAGCCAAGATTCCAGTCCAGGGCTCTTTGCTCTATGCTTGCTGCCTCTCATCCTACTTCCCCTAGACTCGCCCCCCCCCCATCTTATTTAACTTTCCCTCATTCTTTTAAATACACACCCTCCTCATCCTTCCTCTCCCAGTGCATCCTAACCCCAGAATCCAAGGATCCTCCCCTTTTGTCGGGCTCGGTAAAACAGAGCTTTGCTTCCTCCCTTCCTTCTCTGCCCCTATACCCTAGCGCCAGAAAGCCATAGCTAGCAAGCCCACAGAACATAAAGGAGGCAAGTCCTTCAAGCAGCCTAGAGTGTCCCTGTCTAGGGCCCCACTCACTTTCCCTGTTAGGAAAGGAAGTGTGAAAATCACTTCCGCCCTCTCTAAGGGAGACCTTTGCTACCCCTGAGCATAAGGTTATAAGTTGTAAGATTCAAAATTCGAAGTGACTTTAGAGGATAATACTACATATTTTCAGAAGATGACATTGAAGCTTAGAGGAGGGGAAATGACTTGCCCAAGGCCACACATCTAGTCAGTGACAGAACTGATGAGGGTGAGGTATAGGTGTTACAGGGGCTCCAATCAATGACCAGAGTCCCTGAGTGGTCAGTCTGGAAGGAATTCACAAGGCCCAAGCAATCTTTTAAGTCAGGATTGTAAAAGTTTATTGTTATGCTTTACAGCGGGCAAGAGTTCTTAGGGAACCTGCAAACTTAAAGAAGTCATAGGTATAGTTTTTAAGGAGTTAACAATAGTAAATCAGATGCCAATTATGCTAACTAGGTGAGTAAGGGTGGGATTAGGGAGGAGTTAAGGAGTGGTCAGTGCTTAAAGGGACATGCACTTTTATTATCTACTATGCAGGCATATTGCCCATAATCCACTGGGAAATAGCCCAAGGGAGGGGCTACCTGCAGGTGTGGTTTTAGGCTTGAAATGTCACCAAGTCACTAAGTCAGCTAGCGGTCAGGGCTGACTGAGAAATGCCTAGCCTGCCACCCATCAGTGTCATGTTTGACAAGATGGATGTTGGGAACCAAGGCTAAACGGGGATTCAGGATGTGTATAATTGGCTAGGGAGTTAACTTACAGATAGTGCATTGAAGGATTCATAGGTGCAGCTGGCCATTATACTAAGGGGAGATAAACAGTTCATGAATTGTTGCTAGGCAGAGTGCTGGCAGGGGGAAGGGGCAGAGTTAATGCTCTGAGCTGGGGGGGTGGGAGAGGATGTGATTTTACAGACTGATTTTACAAAGTGATATCACAAACATAGATCGCAAGCACCCCATCATAACTAGTATTTGAATCCAAGTTTTCTGACCCCAAAGCTAAGACTATGCAACATCAACTTGTTCTTTGTTATCACCTTACCTCTTTTCTCTCATTTCTGCTTTTGTGACATTTGGCAAGTCACAACTTCTCTGAGCCTATATTCTTATATGGAAACAGGAATAGTAAGTTATTGTAAATTACGCTTCCAATTTACAGGGTTGTTGTGAACAAAATGCTTTGGAACTCAAAAGCACTGTAGAAAATGAAAGCTGTAATTATTATCATCTTCCCAGTCACCTAATTTTAGAATCTTGAAGTGAGCTTTGGAGGTAGGAAGTAAGGGAGAGAAGAGTAAGATATTTATTGTTAGGTTACAGCATCCCAGATTTGGAAGGGTTCTAAGAGGAAACCTAGTCTGTATAAGAACAGAACTTCTAAAATATCCTAGATAAATAACCAACCTCTACTCGAAGGCTTTTAATTATCTCTAATTTTTTTCCTTCTTTCATTCCTATAGTCACCATCCTACATTAGGACTTCATTACCACTCACCTGAATTATTTTAATAGTGTTCTAATTGTTCCAGGTGCCTATGTTCACTCTTTTCAACAATCAGTTTTTTACACAGTTGCTCATCTGTCTCACAGGGTTGGAGGATGACATGAAATAAGATCCTAAGTTTTTTGTTTTAACTCATTTGGGGGGGGGGTTGTTGTTGTTATTTTCGCTTCTTGGAGGGGCAATTGGGGTTAAGTGACTTGCCCAAGGTCACATGGCTAGTAAGTCACCATAGAAGGAAAGGAGGTCCTTGTGACTGAAGCTTCTCAAGCAAAGTATGGATGGCCATGTCAAGAATATTGTGCAGAGGATTCTTGTTTGGGGAAAGGTTGGACTAGGTGAGTACTGATGTTCTGAAGTTCTCTTTCTGAATTTAATGGATTTACTAATAATCTTCTCTGTCACAGATACAATAGTATAAATGAAAAATAACATTGCATCAGGACAGGGACTGAGCTCGTTATCTATTTCTTTTGCACTTTGTATCTAAAACCTAGATCCCACCTACTTCTAACACATCCAGACCCTGATTGGGATTCTTAGGAGGCTCACTTCAGTTGTTAGGAACACAGAACACTAGCTCACAACACTCTTATGAGGTAAGTACAGGTATCATCACGTTAATTTGACAAATGAGGAAATAGGTACAGAGAAGAAAGAAGCCCCGAGTCCCACCGCTAGTAAGCAATAGTAGCAGAGTCAGAAATCAAACTCAGATCTTTTGGCTACCAATGCTCTATACCATATTTCCTCTTTATTGGTCCTATAAGAGTCACTTTCTGGGAAAAGACTGACTCCCTTCCCTACCTCCTTTCTCCAAGATGATTTCTAATCTATAGGGCTGATCTGAAGTTACTTGGCAGTCTAACAACCCTTCTTTTCCTGCCAGTCACCAGAGAAGGCCCACAGATGGTGATTTATAATTATGGTTCTGTGAATCATCCTTCCTAAGTTTTAGTTTCAGAGGTTCAGAAATCACAAGGTTTAGAGTTGAAAGGAACTTTTGAGTTTTTCTAGTCTGATCCTCTCATTTTATAGAAGAGGAAACAGACCCACAGAAGTTGACTTGCCCAAGGCCAAACACCTTGGAAATAGAACTAGAATCCTGTAAAATGAGAGATTGAACTAGATGAATTCTAAGATCTTATGATCGATCCCACTTTTCCAATCCAATGATGACTTAAAATATACAAAGCATTGTGCTAAGTGCTGGGGATGCAGATGAAAAAGCAAGGCAGTCCCTGCTCTCAAGGTGCAGTAGGTGCTTCTAATAGGGGAAGACAGCACTTGAAGGTTTCAACTGCAGGTCTTGTAGAAAGACACAATGGTTCTTAGGATGCAACAGTAAAGCACATGGTAACGATGCATCCTCTTTGGTGTCATTTCCATTGATATAAAATGATACCCATTTCCAACATTGAGCTATTTGACATTTCCAAGGACTATGAGACCTTTATTTTCTGGGTCTTCAGTAGTCAAAACTGCTGAGGAGTTGGGGGCTGCAGTATATGTAGAGGCAGTTGCTGGGGGATGTTCACTTGACATGAGGGTTAAGCTGAAAGCTGGACCTATAGTCAAGGGTAGGGGCAAGAACACTGCTAATCCTGGGATTCTTAGGTCTACCTGCCCTACAATGACAGTTGATATCGGTAGTGGCTGGGATGGAACTCTTCACAAAGGCTAGGATCAACCTGGAACAAAGGTGGTGGTCTAGAGTATTTCTATGTCACTTAATATAGATAACATGCCCATCTCACTCATCCCAAGCAAATTTCAAGGCAATTATCACAGGCATGGAAGCAGCTTGTACAGTCATGGAGGTTTGCCTCTTATTGAGAAGGGCACCTCCAATTGGCATTTAATGCCAGGTAATGTGCTTGGATAAATAGCATAATAGATCAAATGACTTGGGGAGGTGGGACAGAGGTGGGCCTGTCATTTACAGAAAGGAAAAAGCCACCCCCTTTAAGGGATATCTGGAAAAATGCCTATTTGATCTAGAGATACATGTACTTTTGGGGATTGAAGATAAACCCAGATAATAGCTAACAGTAGTAACAGCTAACATTAATATAGTGCACATTATGTTCCAGATGTTGTGCCAAAAGAAGTGAGACAAAAGACCCCCGAGAGTAAAATTTGGAAGTGGATTTTACTTTTTTCATGGGACTGTCCGGGGTCAGGCCCAAATCGAACAGTGACACATTGGCACGGACACTGCCAATGGTCAGGGGATGCGTAAGCTGAGACTAAATCACTAAATCAGTGGTTAGACAGTATGTATTTGACATTCCCTCATGCTTGAATTTATCCTAGGCTGAAATTCGCACTCAGAGATCCGGTGGGGGAGGAGGCAAGGAAGAATGGGATCATGCACAACACAGACACTATGCTAAACACTTTACCCAGAGTCACACTGCTAATAAGTTTCTGAGGCTAGATTTGAACTCAGGTCTTCCTGACTCTAGGCCCAGAACTATCCACTGTGCCAACTAACTGCCTCTCAGTGACATCAGCATGGGTCACTCTCACTGGTTAATCATTTTCTAAAGTGACAGGCTGATTTTCTGTAGACTTGTAGAAAGCAGGACATTGAGCCTCATGAGGAGTGCTGTTGAGCCTATAGTACTACGTGTCAATTGGCAAAATCCACCAGGTGTACATTCTTCCTACCACACCAGAAAAATCCAAACTTTTCTGCCTGACTCAAGGTCTTCCACACTCTGACACCATCCTGCCTTTCTAGTCTCATCTTCCCTCTATACACCATTGTATTAGAGTCAAACTGAACTAGCCTTCATCCCTCAAATACACCCTTTTTTTTCTAGTTCTGTACCTCTGCCCACATAATTTGTTAAGCCTGGAATGTCCTCCCTCCCTTTCCTTACGTGCTGGATTTCTATTCATCCTTTCCACATTCCATTCTCTTTCTACTCACACACAAGGACCCAGGTTAGGCCCTCACTACTTCTCATCTGGACCTTTGCAATATCTACCAAATTGGTATCCCAACTTCCAATCTTTTCCTTCTGCAATCCACCTGGGGGTGGCTGCGTGGTGCAGTGAATAGAGCACCGGCCCTGGAGTCAGGAGGACTTGAATTCAAATCTGACCTTGGACACTTAACACTTACTAGTTGTGTGATCTTGGGCAAGTCACTTAACCCCAATTACCCTGCATTCATCCAAAAAGAAAAAAAATCCATCTGCCACTCAGCTACAATATTGATAAGCACAAGTCTTACCATATCACTAACTAGATCAAGAAGATCCTGGTCAGTTCTCTCTTGTCTTTTGAATAAAATTCAAACATTTGTTTGGCTTTTGAAGCCTTGCATAGTCTGACGCAAGTCTGTTTTTCAAGGCATTCCAGTCAAATGGCTTGCCATTTTTTTGTTTGTTTGTGCCTTTACATAGCATGCCCCCATGCCTGGAATGCACTCACTCTTCATCTCAGCTGCTGCTCATCAAGCCAGCAATCTTGTGGGAGACGTCCTTGTGAGCCGGTAACTGGACCGTGGCCCTCAGCACCTCCTCATCTCCCATGGGCCCCGAGGCAGTTCCTGATTTCCCATGAGACAAGAGGCAATTGGAACTCACATTGTCCTGTCCAAGAAGGTAATTAATAAATGTCTGTTCAACTGAATACTTGCCCTGTAGAGTCCTTATGCTTTAATGAATTCAGTGGTTTCTTTCTGCAGTTGATCTACTTGGAGAATAGACCCATAAGAAAGAGTAAATTAGAATCTTCCCTCCCAACATCACTCATCACTCATGTAGAAACTTTCCTCAGACACTCTTGTGACCCATTTTAGTCTTGATTTCCCTGGAACCACATCTTCTAAACACAACTGTGGCAGTTGGTGCCTTTCTTAATATGAAGGCCATCTGTGGTAGTATAGATACAAAGAGAAAGATGAAACAGTCTCTTCCCTCAAGAAGCTTACCTTCTACCAGGGAGATATGATATTTACTCAGATAAGTACAACATAATGAGGAGAGAAGACACTAAGGGGATGGGGAGGTACTAACAACCAAGAAGGGGTTGACTGATCGAGCATCAACTGTGTTTCTCCTTGAAGAATGGCTTCTGGGAGACAGTGAATTCCAGACACACGGGGCAGTCTGTACAAACATACAGAATTGGGAACTAGTGTAAGTTCAAGAAACAGCAAGTGTTCCAATTTGACTAGAACATAGTGCATCTTAAGGGGAATAATAGAATTGGCTGGAAAGGTGAGCTAGAGTTAGATTGCGAGAGCTCGGAGTGCTTTAAATGCCAAGCTGGAGTTTGCACCGAAGCTTTTTAAGCAGTGACGTGTGCTTAAAGAAAAGGTGTTCAGATGATGGATTGGACAACTGGGAAACCAAAGAGGAGGCGGATTCAACAGCCCAGGTGAGAGGTGACGGCTGCCTGCGGAGGCATTGTGTTCCTTTTAAAACCCTGGATGTTAGGGTTCAGGTGTAGCTCAGCCTGTGACGATGAAAGGTTACAGTGCAATATGATAACATCTCTACATATTTACTAAGTGCCAGACTAAGGGCGGGAATAAGAGTTAAAAAAATTAAAGACAGCCCCTGCCCTTGAGGAGCTTACAATATAACGGGGGAAGACAACACCCAAAAGGAGATAAAAAGCTAGGGGGCAAGGGGAGAGAAGGCGCACGATTCTGAGGAGGAAGGGGTGCGATTGGGGAAGAATGGAATTCAAAGAGCGCAACTGATGAGAAATGAGGAGCTCACCGGACTTGTGAGCCTTCTTCATATGAAGGATCTGGCAGCAGCGTTTCCTTCAGTCCTCCAAGCAGAGGCCCCCATCGTCAAGCCGAGAGGGTACTCTTCGCGGGCACTTCCGGTGCCTAGCTAGGCTTAGGGACAGCCGCTCCTCTCGATGGTGCAGCCAGTGAGAGTAAAGGGGAGGGGAGCAGGAAGGAGCCCGTCTTCTGGATGTGGGAGGAGGGAGTTTAGTCCCTGGGAGTGTGGGACCAAGCGCGATATTTCTTGAGAGCCTGTGACAGGCTTTACGAAACCTTTGCTGACCGAGCAGATGAATGAATCAGTGCTCGCGTCTTTTCACGGGTATTGGACACAGCTCGCTTCCACCTACTTTAAGCGCCTACTGTATACAGATCACAGTGCTTACTGATTTAGTATCACCTTAGTACCTTAATTCCGTTAGATTATGCTCCTTCCCAAAGGGGCATTTGCATCCACAAGCCCTTTGCACATAGTAGGCATTGTGTTGTTTAGTGTGTCCAAGCCTTCGTGACCTCATTTGGGGTTTTCTTGGCAAAGATACTGCAGTGGTTCGTCATTTCTTTCTCCAGTCCATTTTACAGATGAAGAAACTGAGGCAAACAGGGTTAAGTGATTTGCCCAGGGTTGCACAGTTAGTGTCCAAGGTCACATTTGAACTCAGGTCTTCCTGACCTCAAGCCTGGTGCTCTATGGATGTTCGCCACCTAGCGGTCCCTGGGGATACTCCCAGCCAAAGCCTTTCTATCTACACTTGCTCATTTGGCAATGTGGTCCACTCCCATGGTTTTGATGACATGTCTATCCAGACAACCCCCAAATGTCTAAGTTCTCCACCCCAATTTCCAATCTCATATTTTCAATTTATCTACTGGAACTCCTCCACTCAGTACCCCAAGTTCAGCATATCCAAAACTAAATTTATCTTGTCTCCCAAACCTGGAGGACCCAGGGACTGGGCCCGATATTCCCTCTTAGAGCCCTCACCTTGGTATCTTCATTTTGATTCTCCTTTCTCACTCATATCCAAATCCTATTAATTCTACTTTAGTCATCTTCTCATTGGATCTTTCCCCAATTTTGCACACGTTTTCAGTCCTGACCCTCATCACCTTATCAAGGCTATCAAACTAGTTTCTTAACTGATCTTCCTGCTTCTGGTATTTCCCCTTTCCAATTCTTTCCTGCAAACAGATACTACCAAAGTAACCTGGCTAATGTCCAGTTATATATAATCAATCAACAAGCATTGCTCTCTTCACTATGCCACTGTCATTTTGCAGATGAAGAAACTGAGATTCAGAAGTTAAGTGATTTGCCCAGGGTCACAATCTAGAAAGTGGCATTAGCCTGGTCTGAAGATTTATTTTTTCCAATATACCAATTCTCCCACTTTCTTTTAAATATCTTCTCTACATATATCCTTGCCCCCAAAGAAGGCATCCAGTGTCTCAATCCTTTTCCTAACATCTCTAATAAAACTATCTCTCTACCTAGGGAGATTTACATTTTAACAGGGGCACTTTAAGTCCCAAACCCTTTAAAATCTAAATGAATGGTTCTCCTTGCAAGAAAGCATGGCATAGGTAAGAGTGCTGGACTTGGAGTTAAGAAAGCCCAGGTTCAAATCTTTCCTCTGACAATTATTAGCTGTGTGATCGTGGGCAAGTCATTTTATCTCTCAGCCTCAGTTTCCTCCTCTGCAAAAGGGGAGAATAATATCTATAGTACCCATCTCATAGGATTGCTGTGAGGATCAAATGAGATTGGTCACATATATTATTCCATACAAAACACTTCATAATATAGCTCTAGTTAAATCCAGACAAGCAGTTAAGACACAATTCATAGACAACCATTTATTAAGGGCCTACTATGTACAAAGCACAGTACTAGGCACAGTGTGAGGGTAGGGAAGAGATACAAAAATAATTAGGCCACCGTCAATGTACCAGAGGCAAGATAAAGGAAAAACCTGCCTCAGTCAGGAAGCCTTTTTATATCCTTTCTTCTTAGAGGAGGAACCAACAACTATCTTCTCAAGGTATAGCCAAGCTCAAGGCAAGCAAAGAAGCTAATATCCTCTCCTAGCATATCATAAACTGACATGACATTCAGTTCTTAGTGGACAGCCTGTGTTCTTCTGGGAGGGCTAATCACCGAGTGAAGAGCATCACCAGCTCACACTGGAGGGAGTGGGGGAACATGTCCACCGGCACAGCTCGTCTCAGGACAAAAGGCTCACCAAGGAGGTTCCCATCAGGGTCTGGGGGCCGGCACAACCTACAGACACAGAAGAGTTGGAAGTATCACCTGACAAACACATGAGAAAAGCATGAAGTTTTCACTTGTGCTAGCATGCTTCAATACTTCAGGGGAAAGGACTCCTCCAAGGCAGGGGCTCTTCACCTGGACTCTCTGGGTTGCCTGCTAGGGCTAATAAACCCGTACTCAGAACCATGTTCTTAAATGCATACAATAAAATACACAGGATGACCAATTATACTGAAATACAATAACCAAAATATTTTAAAAACAAATTCATGGACCCTAGATTAAGAACCCTTGCTTGTAATGGAAACTATTTATAATTACATAAGGATGACAAATTGTTCATACCCAACAATCTCACTATTGGTTTTAGACTTTAAACCTCCAGTTCCACCTTCTTTCTGCAAGGAAGGATTCAGAGGAATTTGGGAAGATTTGAATGAAGGGATACAAAGAGAAAGGTGCAGAAAGGGCAGTCTATACAAAAACTACAACTATACAAGGGAAGACAATATAAGCCAGGTCCCCCTAAATGTGAGTAAAGAGTTCCCTGAAGTGGTCTCATTATTCAAACTCACAGTACATATTTTCATTGTGTTGACCAATTACCACATTTTACATAATTATGACTGAATAGTACAAATTCAAATACATAAGTCAAACTCAGAGGATTTATTATTTGTACTAACTGGGACCTAGTTATATAATGGCAAAAACTCAGATAAAAAACACTGGACAATACTGGCATTAATTTATTGAAATTAAAGCACATGCCTTTTCTTTCTTTGAACCAAAAGTCAACTAGTCAAGGATAAGGCTGCATGCACTCAATTACAATCTCTCTTTTGTGGTTTGGCTTACCTGTTCTTGGAGGATTGTACCTAATGGGGATTATGTCTAATTGAACCTGACTTTGTTTGGCATTTGTGCGAATTTAAAAAAAATCAATTACAAAATGGATCTGTGATCTTGTGAGCACTCTATATAACAGTAGTCAAAAGGACCTAGAAGGGCACATGTGGCCTGGAGGCCACAAGTTCCCCACCCCAGCTCTCTCTCTCTCTTTTCCTCCTGGCTCAATTTTGTGCCACACTCTTCATCCAATGTCACTATTTTCCAATCCTTATCCAACTTTATGTCCAAGTCTGGACAATAGTAATCTTAACCAACTTAGATTGCTGGTGTCTTTCTGACATCTTTCTGACATACTACTAGAAGAACAAGTAAACGAAAACCAGAAATATAAGGAAGTGGAAAATAAATAGAAAGAAGGTTCCCAGGACCTCCTGAGAGGCAACAAATGATGTTGTCTTTAAGCAGATGGTGAATCTCATCCAGTAGACTCTGTATCAAGTTCTAGCAGAGTCATCAACCATTGGACCACCTGGAGGACCTCACTGCCCACAGGGAAAGTTTCTTTCATTTGGACTCCATGCAGGACATCCTTTAAAACAGTTCCTTTTGGTAACCATACATGTCCTCAATTTTATGCCTCCCCTGATACTAATAACCAAAGGATTATTGACCTGAGTTATTGCTGAGATGGAAATCTGACAAAGAGCATCATATGATCTTGAAATGGGAGATGCTTTGCTGGAGGTCTTTGGGTGCAATAGCTCTCTACTTGGCAAGGAAATCAAAGCTGGCTGAGCCAGTTTCTGAACTCTTTTGGTCTCTTTGTTGTGCCCACTACTTTATATGAGTCAAATTTCCATAGGAAATGGAAGATATCCTCTGTTGATGTCTTTTCATTCATCGAGCTCCTATCTGTTTTTAGGATCAATAGCTTGTTTGAATAGGTCAAATGGGCATTACTTTAATTGTACACATTACTTTTATTTCATATTTTAAGAAAAGCACTTTTTATTCTAATCTCATGTTGATTTGGCCTTTGTTCTAACAAGGTGATGTTCCAACTACCCAAAGACGACTGATTCAGAAATGATTCCCTTGTCAGTCATTTCTATGAGGATAGAATAAATTTCATTCGTTGTGGTGTTCAATACATGCCTTCCAATTTTTTTTTCCTTGAGGAAAGTAATTATGAAACGTAGGACTGAATTTTCTGAGCTTTGGGCCTCTTTTGTTCTTTAATCCTGAAATATATTTTTCCAACCTGCTTTCCACTGTCCTCCAATTCCCACCTGTATAATGAATAAATCAATGTATATGTTATCTTACTGGAACAGCTCGTCAAGCTCTTCATAGAATCTCTCTACCATTTTATCCATGGGATCAGATTTCAGTATATAAAGTGAACTTCTCTTGCTGGTAGTTTTTTTTCCTGTATGCTCATCATGGGCACCACAAAATAAGATAAACAAGTATTCCATAAAGTGATAAAATCATCTCTAGCAGCTTCTTTTGTTGCCTCTCCCAGGAGGTCCTGAGAACCTTCTTTCTATTTACCTTCAACTTCCTTATATTTTTAGTTTTCATTTACAGCAATAACATCAATTTTTTCTAGTAGTATGTCAGTTGTTGCATAAGACCAAATTTACTGAGTATCAAGCTTACTGATGTTCTAAAAAAGTAGTGATTCCTAGCTTTTTGGGCCACTTTTGTTATAGAAATAGAAGACAGTGTCATGGGCTAAAAGACAAAGGACATTTTAGATTTTTTTTTTTTTGGTAACACAGGTTGTCACAGCCAAAGAATTCATCACATAGTGGTCAACATGCTGGTGATGAGCGTCTAGCTAGACAGAAGACAGTCTGTCGCTAGAACAAGCCTTAGAGGCCTTCCAGCTTGGAACAAATCTGACAGTATTTTTGATCTGCTTGCCCAGCCTTGGGGACTCCAGAATCAACTAGACATCCTGTCATATCAGATGGATACACAGAATCATGGGATCATTGATTTCAGAGTTGAAAGGGACTATGGAGGCCCCTGATGTCAACTCCCTCATTTTACAGATGAAGAAGTTGGAATATAGAGAAGAAGACTTTGGGGTCACTTTGAATGATTCAGGGTTTGAGTCAGAATCTGATCCCAGGTCTTCCTGACTCCAAGTCCAGTCACATAAGAGAGGCCTCTCTCTTATACAATCCTAAAACAGTTTTCCCACACAGCTAGATCATAAACTTCTTGAGAACAACACAGTTCTTAGGATCCTTTCCCTCAGTAAATTCAAAAGGCTGTGGAGAATACAATCGCATGCTTAGTAAGTAAGCCTAAGAAGTGCTCTCCAAACACTCTCTTTCCACCCTTTGCCTTGTTGCTTCCTATTACTTTTGCAAAAGTTTATAAGACACAAACAATACTCAGAGCTCATCTCATACTTACTCAATGATGTTCTCGATGGATTTACCATAGGGCCTGCAGGAGACAAAAACTAATGTCTGGATGGCTTTGCAGTTTCGGATGTTGTGAACCACTCTGTTACCTGAAGGCAGAAATAGCTTGAAATTAATAGGATGAAACAGAAATTGAAGGGTCCTTATAATTTCTGCATGGGATGTTTTGGCTTAATTTTTTTCCTTTGCCACATTTGAGCATTCAGTTAGAGGTGGGGGAAGGAATGACCATCGAATAAAAACAAAAGGCATCAATAAAAAGTTGTTTGTTTGTAAATAAAGTAAGTAGAAATGGGGGAAGGGAAAAATATTCTTTAGCAGAGAATCAATTTGCCCTTACTCAGTCCACACTGAGATGGGTCCACCAAAGCCATGAGTGACCGGCCATCCTCCTGGGACTCTAATAGCTTCGGCATAATTTCCTTCACATTGCCAGGATGAGATTCCCAGTTAGTGATGCCTACAGAGAAGAGAAGCCCTCAGAATGCCCCTTGTGCCAGGCAATGGTGTCCAGAGGCCAGGGAAGGAGAATTTTCATCTTTCCTGGGCACATGCAGAAGCTGGGGCTTTCCAAATTTGTCCCCCAAGCCCCAGCATACCTCTGAATACAGCTAGGATAGCAATGCCCTGAATTTACAGGGTGCTTGCTTTACACTTTTAAAAAATGTTTTCATATTTTTTTTTATTCTGAACTTGACAACACCAACTAAAATGAGCATTTCCTTTACACTGGAGGACAGAAGGAGAGGATTATATACACAAAACTGTGAATTTAATCTCTTTCATGTGGGACTTGCTTTTCATTTTTAAATACATTCAGTATGTCTTTCAAAACTATCCTACTTGTCTGTGATTCCTTCTTGCCTTTCTTTTGTGCTCTCTCTTTTTTGGGGGTAAGGGGAAATCATATCCCTACCCTCCTTCTCCCTCCAACCTCTCCCCCTGACCACCACTGAAAAATAAAATCAAAACTCTTTCAACAAATATGCATAGACAAACAAAACAAAATTCCTACATTAGCCATGTCCAAAAATAGAAGTCTCATTCTGCACCCTGAGCCCATCACCCCCTGTCAGGAGATGAGCAGCATGTTTCATCATTGGTCCTTTAGAATCATGGTCAATCACTAAATTGATCACAGTGCTTTATATATTTCAAAGCACTTTCATGTACACCATCTCATTTGATGGATCCAAGAGCCCCTATGGGGGAGCAGGATGGATCCTGCTGTTGCCAGGATATGAGAAAACAGAACAAGGTTGAAAGGTTAGTACATGGAAATGAGATTAGGGTTATTCTGTTCAGTCCCAGAAAACAGAAAAAGAAGCAACATGAGTAAAAGTTGCAGAGAGTCATATTTCGGGTGCAAAGTAAGGAAACATTTCTTAATAATTCAAGTGTCCCAAAGGGGTATGCTGTGCTGTAGAAAGCAGTGGGTTTCCATGATAGGAAGTCTTCCAGTGGAGGCAGAGGGAGTACTTCTCAAGGATGTAACAGGGGGAATTTCTGGTCAGGTACAAGCTAGACTAGATGACCTCTAAGAGTCCTTCCAATTCAAAGATTCTGTGATGCTGCTATGATTCCTACCCAAAGGTACATAGCCTCTTAATCCTGTACACCTTCCATTATAACAAAGTATCTTTGCCTAAGACTCTAATATCAAAAGGGCATTCTCCGGGGAAGTACAGACCTATGTTATTGAATATTTCACTAATTTTCCCCCTTACACTTGTAGGTAGGAAGAATTAAGTTGGAGAAAGTAAATACTGGCCCCTTTCACAATCTGACCAAGGACAACCTTGATATCTCCAAAATCCTCTCCCTATCAGAGTATTATACATTCTCCTTTATCCCCTCCCACCCACAGACATGGAAGTATCCCCACTTCCCAATAATCTCTACCCAAAGATCAAACCATTGAAGGCTGCAGTCCATTTAGCATCTTCCAATGCCTGCCCTACCAGGGCCATACTGAAGATATGGGATGTCTGCCGAGCCAGGGAGAGGCCAGTGGCACCTGGAGAAATGAGAGAAACTAAGCAGGGGTTTTAATGTTCTAGTCTAGTGGGACTCATTCTAATATCCTTGAATGACAATGACCTTTTATGGGGGGTGAGTGGTGTAGATATGGATTCCCAAACAGGAGTGCCACCTACCAGTTCCATGGCTAAAATCAAAGATGACAGTGTTTGGGTCCACTCTACCCAGCTCTCCCACTGTCTGGTAGAGAACTTCTGCTGCAGATGTATTAAGCTGAAAAAAGGCTCCTGGAGAGATTCGAACCTTCAAGCCCAGGATTTCTTCAAAGAGATAAGGTTCTCCAGCAAGGAGCTGAAAGGGGGTTATCTGTTGGTGGCGAGGGGTCCTGGTAACCAAAGACAAGAGAAAAAAACACCATGGAGACAGCAGTACTCATTGGCAATCAATTCCATCTGGGCTTCAAGGAAGCTGCACTGGGAAATAGAGCCTTCCCACGGCCACATGACCTCTATGGAAAGACCCTCCAGAGCGTTCCCAGGGACAGACTCTCCAAGTCTGTACTATGCTTCGGTTCAAAGAGAAGGAGTCCCACTGGGTCCTGGCCCTCAGCTGACAGCCTTGCTTTGAGGAGCCAGAAACCCAAGCAGCCTCAGAACATCAGCTTCCAAGAGGCTCTTTGGATAGCCATTTGCCATCCCCTACCTTTACCTTTCTTTCACATAAAGTGAGGTCAAGTCACAGACAGCTCCAGGCCCCGTGGAAAAAAACTCCTTTATTTCTTCCTTCAGGACACACAGCTCCTCCTGCCCAAAACACAAAATAAGAAGCTAAGTAAAGACTTATGGAGAAGCCCTGTCTCAGGATATAAACAACAGGCAGCCCTGCATAACAGGGCACTTCTCTGAAAAGCTAGGGGCCCTTCCCAAAATTACTTCTGTAGAAAGAAGTCATTGCCAAGCCCTCCAGGATGAATCCTGGAGTAACGCTTGGCCAAGCCGGTTGTAATAAACCTAAAAACAGGTGTTTGCCCACGTTCCCTTAGAGAACTTAAAAGAGCAAGCATTCTGTGGGAAGCAGGTGGCAGAGTTGGCTTTCCATCTCATCATGAAGTGGAAATTACCCATCAACATCCTTTATTCTGCTCCATTTCCAACACCAGCTACCAAAGCAAAACCTGCCAAGAGACTCCACGCAAAACACCCTCCTTTCCCTCCTGAGGCCAGCTCGTTCTTTATTCCCTAATTCATCTGTCCACACCAGTTACATTTTGCCTCCAGTTTCTGAAGACTGAAATTATGCTTACTAGGTACAAAGTCATTTTAATAAGATTCTGTTATAAGAGAATGAGTTGGGGGTTCCAGCTCAGGAGTTCATTTTCCCACTAAAATCCTACTTAAATGCAGCTAGGTAATAATAATAAAGGGTAACAATAATGATGATGATAATTATAGCTAGCACTTATATAGAGCCTATTATGTGCAAGACACCGTGCTAAGCTCTTTACAAATAAACATCTCATATGATCCTGACAACAACCCTGTGAGATAGGTATTGTCATTATCCCAGTTTTACAGTTGAGGAAATTGAGGAGGACAGAGGTTAAGTGACTTGCCCAGATATACTAGGTGGTTAGGAGGATTACCGCACCAGACCTGGAGTCAGGAAGACCTGAATTCAAACCAGCTTCAGACACTTATAATCTGCATGACTCTGGGCAAGTCACTTAACCTCTGTCTGCCTTAGAATCAAAAAACAAACAGGGAGGTTAGGATCACTAGGTCCTAAAAGGAGGTACAAAGTTAGGAAACTGATGAAGGAATAGTTAGTAGGTCACATTGACTAGGATTTAATTGGAATATTCTAGGAACAAGTACTGTAAGTTGAGAAGGTTTCCATAGTTTTTCCAAGAGAGTGTACTTTCCCATGGGATGCTATTTCCCTGATAATTTCCTCAAGTTAGCAATACCTAGTCTATCCTTATGCTTTTGCAGTAATGTCAAGCTCTCTAGAAACACAGCAAAATAACAATAACCCTGATTCCTTACTTTCTATCCCTCAGTTCACCCAATAAGCTGAGAGGATCCCCTGGGACTGCATTTGGACACCAGTAAGCCTTTGACACACATGGGTAAAATGGTTCTCATGACATCACCAAGAAGGTCATGGGGAGATGGTCAATAACCCAGTTCAAAAACATCAGCATGGTCAAATGGCATTTTTTAGGCATGCCACAAGGCTCCTCTCACCCTCTAACTCAGCATCAGGTTTCTGCCACTTTCACCAGCCAATGTTGGCCCTACTGTTCCCATAGAAAGAGTTGTCCCATGCTACCCAAGGCCAAGCACCAAGAGTCTCACCTGACTTAATATCTGGGGATTGAAGATGATAATGGCCATCGTTTGCCCCAAGAAGGTGGTACGCACTGTGAGCTCATGCCAGGGTCCCCCTTTGCGAGAATCAATGCAGGCACCCAGAGTGGACTGCTGCAGAAATGCCTCAAAGCACTGAGAAAAAAGAAAACACCGAGGATTGACAAGATATATAACTGGGACTTGGGAGGGCATCTAGTCCAACACCCTTTTTTTTTTTAGAAATAGAAAAACTGAGTACTAGAGAGGGGATAGGATTTACCTAAAGTCACACAGGTAGTAGAGAACAGAGTTGGGACAGGAAGCCATATGCCAAAGTTTTTCCTTTCACAGAAGTAGCAGTTATCTTATTTATACAACTAGGTCTCCATTGATGCCAATAACGAATCCCCTCTGCATATTTTCATTGGGCTGGAACCAATAATGATATTTTAAATAATTTCATAATGATATAATTACAAATGGTGCAAATTTGAAAACATGCAACCACTTCAGGGGATTCAATATTCTCACTAATCAAGATCCAGCTGTAGTAGCATTTAATATCACAAGTCAAGGTGGAGTCAGGCATTGGAGTCAGAAATGTTGACTCAAGTCATACCTCTGACAGACACTAGTTGTATGACCATAAGCAAGACATTTAACCTCTCGGTGTCCTCAGACAGCTCTTAGAGACTCTGAGATAAGTCACTGATCTGCATTGATGTCATTGCAACATCCTAGGAGTTGCCTGAATGGATGAATTTCTAACCTCTTCAAATCTTCCCCGACAAGAAATTAAAAACCTTCCATCTTGGCCCATTCATCTTCTTCAGGCAACCATTCCTGATAAGATAACCCAAGACTGTATTGCTAATTCTGTTATTTACAGCCAACAGAAGTGATCCCACGTTTTCCCTATTAACTCCTATAACTGGGCATCTGCCACTGCTGCTGTGCAGCTGTTTTTGCTGTTGTTGTCTTGTTATAGAGCCAACGCAATATTTGCAGCACCCACAATCACGATAAAGATCGTGACTATAAATATTCCCACATGGTGCTTGATCGCAAAATATAACAAACTCTCCATATAGAGGTCAGAAGCAAAGCATTTATTTAGACACCAGAAAACCAAATCCCAAAACCAGTAAGCCGATTCCATCAGAGTAGTAAAGAAGTTAAAAAGCCATAACTACACAGAGAGCCCAAGCATCCTTCAGTCTTCCCACAAACCAATTAAAGATCAATATTTACTCATGAGCCTATCTGACTCCTTGCCTGAGCATCCTCTCCCCTGGCCAACTAGTCTAGCTCTGAATCCCAGCTTCCTGTGGCCTCTGCTGTACCCTTCAGCAAATTCCCTCCATCACAGGCTCCATGTGATTACATTCAGCCTATTAGGGGGCAAAGTTTACTTTCAAGCCGGGGAGGTCTTCCCTGCCCCTTAATAGACCTAGGGGGGAGTTTGAAGACCTCCCCTGCTTTGAAAGTAAACTCTGCCCCCTAATAGGCTAAATGTAGTCACATGGAGCCTGTGATGGAGGGAATTTGCTGAAGGGTGCAGCAGAGCCCACAGGAAGCTAGTCAGAGCTAGCCAGATGGTGGGGGACAGAGGACCTCAGGCAAGGAGATAGAGAGTATTGTGAGTAAATATTGATCTTGTATTGGTTTGTGGGAAGTCTAAAGGATGATATGGCTCTCAGTGTTATTATGGCTTCTGAATATCTTTGGTACTATGATGGAATTGGCTTACTGGTTTTGGGATTGAGTTTTCTTATGTCTAAATAAATGTTTTAGGGGAAGCTAGGTAGCACAGTGAATAGAGCACCGGCCCTGGAGTCAGGAGGATCTGAGTTCAAATGTGGCCTCAGGCACTCAACACAAAAATTAGCAGTGTGACCTTGGGCAAATCACTTAGCCCCAATTGCCCTCCAAAAAGCCAAAAAAAAAAAAAGGGTAAATAAATGCTTTAGTTCTATCCTCCATCTGGAGAATCTGGTATATTTTGCGATCCAATGTCATGCAATACTTATAGTCACTGTCTTTATCATGATGGTGGGTGCTGTAAATATTGCATTGGCACTACACCATTACACTTCTCCAACTCTCTGTGACCCTATTTGGGGTTTTCTTGGAAAGGATATTGGAGTGGTTTGCCATTTCCTTCTCCACCTCACTTTATAGATGAGGAACTCAGGGTAAAGTGACTTGCCCAGGATCATACAGCTGCTGTCTGAGCCCAGCTCATGAAGATGAGGCTTCTTGGCTGCAGGCCCAGTACTCTCTCCACTGATCCACCTAGCTGCCCTATCTGCTAACCTATTAGGTAATCTAATTCCTTCTTTCTTTGTGGTGCATACAAATAGGCTAGCACTTCAACTATCTCATAAGGCCTTATAAATGTCTGTTAAACTTGACATCCAAAGTTCTAACTTGTATGGAAAACCAGTAATGGTGACTAAAATTACAGGGTTGGAGACCCATTCTTTGCCTTTACCTTTTTTCTAAACTCTACATTCTGTGTCCTATTTCTTAAATAGCGGGTGGAGTTGGACTACAGTGTGAAATGAAAAGTACATTATCAAACATGGCCAATGTGCTGATTTGTTTTGTTTATAATTTGTTACAACAGAGCATTCCATAGGCCATAGGAGATGGGGAGGGAGGGGCAGGAGGATGCATGGGAAAATGCAAGAAGTTAGAAAACAATGTAAAAAAAAAACCAGACTATCAATAAAATATTGGTGAATAAATGAATAAAATCCATGTAGACCACCCACATGGTATGGTGGAAAGGACACTGACTTTGAAGTCAGAAGTCCTGGGTTGGAATCCTAGCTCTAGCTGGGTAACACAGAAACATCACTGAACCAATGGGCCTCAGTTTCCCCACCTATAAATGGGACAAATAATATTTGCATCATCTACTTCACAGGCTTACTTTGAGTAAAGTGCTTTGCAAATCTTAACATGCTATATAAATATGAGTTATTAATTTACTTCTCAGGTTTCTGAGACATTTAAGAAAAGCAGGAGATCTCTGGGAAATGGGCTGAAGCCCCCACGGGGTGATAAGGAGAACTATGCTGAAATGATACATAAGAGGGACTAAATAGGGGCACATCCCCTGCACTATAGGACTCCTCTCAATTCTAACCCTCCAAATGCCTCCGACAAGAGATGTGACACAAATACATCTCTCCCCTGCAGTTCTCTCCCTACTCTATTCCCATTCCCTTCCAAATGTCCCTGATACATATACAAAGAGAGCCCCGTTCCTATTGGGCCACCCCTTCTAGCTCAGGGCCGGTGAGCTGAATGGCGCACCAACGGAACAAGCCATGGGTCACTGGAGGCGAACACCCTTGTCTTCTCAGCCGCTACAGAGTCGTGCTCAGCGCCATCCCCAGGGAGTCCTTACCCCTCTTACCTGTGCCACTTGGTTGTGCTTTCCAGGTATATCTTTCAGGTGGCTAGGTTGTACGCAGAAAATATTCGACCCTAAGGTAAGGCAAAGATTTAGTTCCAAAGTTTTCTGGAAATGACACCCCACAACCCCAATTCCTTCTTTCAACAGACACAGAAATGCATAATTCAGGGAAGTCCTACATGACAGAGGAAACCCCATGACATTGAATCCTGAGCCATTAAATTGGCTTTTCTTAAAAAAAATCATCTACTAATGCTGTCCTCTGACCTACACAGACCACATCTGTACAACTGTGTTCAGTTACAGGGCCAGATTTTAAGATAAGCTGGAGTGCATCCAGGAGGGTAACCAGGACAATGAAGGGCTGAGAGTTGGTGCCACAGGAAGGCTAGTTAAAGGACATAAGGTTGCATAGCATGGAGAAGAGAAGGCTCAGGGTTGGATGTGACAGATGTTTTCAAGCAGTTGAAGGGCGTCCAACATGGAAGAGGGTAAACTTGTTCCTCTGAGTCCCAGAAGGCAGAACTAGGGGTAGTACATGGAAGTTTCAAAGAGTCACGTTTTGGCTTGATCTAAGGAAAAACTTCCTAGTAGTTAAAGTTGTCTCAAAGTGGACCAGGCTGCCTGAGGTAGTAGCAGATACCCCTCCCTGGAGGTCTTCAAACCACAGTTAGATGAGGACTGAGAAGCGCCCATGGTACAAAGGACTCTTGTTTACATATGGGCTGCCCTGGATGGCCCCCGAGGGCCCTCCCAGCTCTTGCTGTCAGTGATTCAGTGAGAGCTGGCCTTTTTGCCCTTGTAAACATTTCATTGATGCTCTTTATAGACTGATATCTCAACGTCACTTTCCAATGACTGTCCTCCCATCCATACATATACAATAATTCCTCCCTTGTAATAAGTAGTCAAGAGAGACAAATTGACATCTTAGCCACATCTGAAGATATCTGTCCCAGCCTGCACCTCTGTACCTTAAGCCTACCACTTTTATGCAGAGAGGAATAAGGTGGGCATCATTGTGAGTTCCCTGAGGCCACAAGGAATCCCTGCATTGATAACAGCTAGTTTGTATTTGGCACTCTCAAGTTTGCAATATTATCTCGTTTGAGCCTCATAACAGCTTTTGGAGACAGGTACTATAATTATCCCCACTTTAGAGATGAGGAAACAGAGGCAAGAGGTTAAGTGATTAAGTGTCCAGGGTCACACAGCTAGTAAGTCCCCGAGGATAGATTCGAACTCAGGTGCTCCTGACTCCAGGCCTAGCGCTCTATCTTGGAGCCACCTAGCTTTCTAGAGTCCTTCAAAGCTATTTTCTCTGATACCTGTTCAATCTGTCTCAGACTTGCCAAAATAACACAGTATACACTTTTCCCCTGACTTTACAGTAAACCGCAGTTGTTTATTCTACTTCCCAGTTAGTACTGTGGATAAAGGTGAGATAAAACACCAGAACCCCTGACCTGATGGCTTCTAATGTAAGGGCCATAGATACTATACAGATCCACTCACTGTAAATGATAACATTTGGTTCCATGGGAAACCCCATTAGTTTAGGAATGGAAACAGACTAACCATGATGAGATAGTATCTCAGAGAAACAGGACGATTTCTCTTGCTATTACTTATCCTTCCACTATTTACCGGCTGTTCCCTGAACTCAGCACTCCATTTCCTACCTCCATGCTTTGGTACAGGCTGTCCTCCATGCCTGGGATGTACCCCCTCTTCACCACGCTATCTTAGAATCCTTAACTTCCTTCGAGGCTCAGCTCACGTACCAACTCCCACAGAAAGTCTTTGCCATTCCTTTTTAGCAATTAGTGTTCATTCCTTTCTCAAATTATCCTATTTTATATACAAACGTATATGTGTATGTAGGTATATATCTGTATATATACTACAATGATATGATACACATACACACATGTATATATACACATGTGCTGCTTATCTACATGCATGTATCTGTGTACATGTTGTATTCCCCCAGTGGAATGTAAACTCCTTGAAGGCAGGTACTGTATTTCAATTGGTCTCTGTATCCCCAGCACATAGGGCTATGTGGTACTTAATAAATGCTGGTTGGGGTCAGTTGGATTGGGCTGGAACACTTTAGAATACCATTTTTAAAAAGGCAGGGGTATGCTGCTCATTTATAAGAGGGTTTCAAAATGACAAGGGTCATTGCTTTTGGAATGAGGAGGCTGTTCCAGGGATGTAAGACAGAATAGAAAAAAGAAACTCAATTATGATAAGGATTGAGCAAAGTCAAGAAGCCTCCCTGCCCCCACCTCTGTTCTCTCCTGGTCACTCCCCAAAGGCCTGGCACTGTTACGGTGCATGTTCTATCCTCCTGGGATCCTCCCCTTGCCCCAGGGTCCTTGGTTCATTATTTCTCCCCGTCATGGGTTTAGACTCACCTCCCCAAGACTTCAGGTAATACCCCACGGTCTTTGGGTTGCCATCTGGGCCTTGGTTAATAGAGAAAGAAGATTTATTTCTGTAACCATCAATGACAGGCTGGCAGGGGTAGAAAGCAGAAAAAGAAAAACAAGTCAAAGAAAGCCAACATTGAAAGGTATTAAAAGAAAGGAACAGTCTTCCTTCAGATGTAGCCAAATGATGACGTGCACAGCGGCTCAGGAAGGCACACTACACTGTCAGAAAGGGCCTATGGTGGAGAGGTCTCAAACACAACAGAAAACCACACACACAGGTTTCATTGGGCCTCAGGGGAGGCGGTCTCCGTTAGATACAAAACAGGGAGGTAGGAACTTACAGAAGGCAAAAAGGGATGGAGAAGAGAACACAGCCTCTCAGACCTTGCTGCAGTGGGCTGTAAATCACCAGCACCAATCTTGCGGAGGCGAGTTTCTAGAGTCTCCAGATTTTTCTTCAGACTTTCAAATTTCACCTGTGATGGGGAAAAATAAACAAGCTTTTACCTGACCATGCTACTTACTCCTCAGCTCCAAATGCTTTCAATGGATCTCTACTGCCTACCAAATAAAGTTAAAATTCCAATTCAAAGCCTTCCACAACCCTAACTCTATTCAGTCATATTCTTCCCCTACACTTTTAGGCAGCTAGGTGGCACAGTGCACAGAACACTGGACTTGGAGCCTGGCAGCCCTGAGTTCAAATTCAGCCTTAGACACTGAATAGTTGCGTGATCCTGGGCAAAAATGGGTAAAATTAAAGCACCAAAAAATAGCTAGCGTTTGTATAGCACTTAACTATGTGTCAGGCACTTTAGAATTATTATTTCATTTGATCCTCACAACAACCCTATTACTATCCTCATTTTTACAATGAAGAAAACTGAGGCAGACCGAGGTTAAGTGACTCTCTCAGGGTCACAGGCTTGCTGTGAGAATCAAATGAAATAACAAATGTAACAAAAAGTACAGTGGGGTCTTCTCTTCATCTTTCAACACAATGTGGCAAGGTGCAGTCTCCTGTGGAAAATCACTTGCAAAAGGCTACCTGTTCCCTGCTAAAACCTTCATCAAAGATGGCCCTTGATGTGTTTTCAGATGATCATCAAAACAATTATATACAGGCAAGAAAAGAAAGATATAGGCCAATTTTTGTTGATATTCCTTCAGTCACTTTTTTTTATACTAATAAGACCTGAGGTTTTTTTTTTTTTCATGACTTTGTATATCTTTCCCTCCTTAGGACACCCTATGCATCAATGCTTCAAAGAATTCACAATTTTGCCACCTCTATCACTGATTTTTTTTCTCTGTATACTTGGTCTAATTTGACCACTTTTCTCATTTCTTTATTCTTTAGTGTCATTTTTACTTCCTCTATAAGCACATCTGGGACTATGTTGTTTAAAGTCTAAGTATAGAGGATCTGTCCTTGATGGTTAAAAAAAAAACCGCCTAGCACATGGTTTGTACTTAAGAAACATTACTTGATTGCTTGCATAAACTCTTTGCAAATCTTTTCCTTTCTTCTGTCTGTTGCTCTCCTTCCCATTTCATGCTTAAATGTCACCAGAATAACTTTGCTTTAAGTGGGTCTCTTGCCAAGTTTTCTTTAAACTGAGCTTACCCTCCATTTTTATCTTGCAATACTGCTCATAATTTTCCATCATTTTCCAGATCTCTATAAGACTTTACACACAATTTTGTATTCTAAACCAGTGTTACTCTCAGTTGCCCTCTCTTTCCACTTGGCAAATGAGTCAAGAGTTTGCTGACTAAGGTGCTTGCTAGACTTTTTTGGTCTTCTTGTTATGGTAACTGATTTACACTGGCTAAACACTCATATGAAATTGTTATAATCAGGGTCACTGTCCTTTCTTTCATTTATTTTTTATCATCAATAACTTGTTTGAATAGGGCAAAGTTGAGTTGCTTCAACTGCATGTCATGTCTTTTTTCTCATTTTTATTCTTTTTTTTCTAGCTTTGTCCTGTCTTGATACCTCATCATGGGATGGCAGTAACTCTAGGTGCTTGAAGTCTATGTCACTAGATCATAAGCTTTGAGTATAGACCTAGCAATAGATCAAGGCAAGTATTCCAAGGACTAGCCTAGGTTAGTACACAGAAACTTATCATTAGCAGTTTGACCTCTTAGCAATGAATTCTTTAGCCATGACATTCAACAAAAAAAAGGCAAAATACAAAAAACCCTCAATCCTATTTAGCCCTATTCTCCTTCTGAAATCATAATACTACTTTAGAAAGATCCAAATTATAAAAAAAAAAAATTAAGAAAAATCATTGATGGGGCTATGGGAAAAACAGATACTCTAATATAAGCATTTTAGAGGGTAATCTGGCAATATAAAACAGAAATATTAAATGAAAAAAAGGAAAAACCTATCTATATAAAAATATTCACTGCTTCTTAATTTGTTATATGAAAAAAAAAAAACATGGGAGTAGAAACAGGACCTCCACTTGGCTCTAGCTTCCACCTTCCCCAATTCATGTAAAAGGGGACTCCGAACAAACTTTGGGGCTTCAGAACCCACAAAATGACACAGAGAAGCTAACCTCTCTCTGAGAACAGCCCGACAGGCCAGCAGGAATCAGCCAGCCCAGCCCCACTCCGAGGTTTTAGCCCAGGGTGAGCCTGACCAACCACCAGTTGGAGGGACTCCATATCACCAGCAGCTGTGGCTGTTTCCAGAATAATCAACACATAGATGCTAAGGACAAAGTGAGAGGTCAGTGCAGTGTGGACTCTGGGACCGGTAGTTGGGAGTGCGTCTACTTTGATGCCAGTAGAATGTAAGCTCAGGTGGGTTCCATCATGCTTAAAAGACTTCAAAGAGGGGTGGCCAGGTAGCACAGCGAGTAAGAGCATCGGCTCCAGTGTTGAGAAGACCTGGAGATCGATTCCAGGCTCAGACACTTAGCACCCACCCAGAAACACCTGGCCGTGTAACCTGGAGCAAGTTACTTAACCCCGATGGCTTAAAAAACAAAAAAAAAAGACTTCAAAGGCTGGCTCCAGGTGCTGAATTTAGGACAACGAAGGAATACATGTTATGTCTCCTCTGGAGGCCCCGTCCCCTTCTGCAGTGAGGATGCCAAAGAAGCATCAAAGGGGGACAAAGAGTACTAAGAATTACAGTCTCTAGGCACCTATCAACATTAGAGTACTTGTTGGTACTCTGCCAAGTGCAGAGTTCTTGTCTAGGCCCAACAAGTCAATATACGCCAGAGGAACGGAATCATATCAACCATGACATTGTGATCTCCTTGAGAACAGGGAATACATTTTGCCTTTCATTGTATCCCTAAGGCTTACTGGAGTACCTAGCACACGGTAGGTGTTTAATAGATGCTTGCTGACACCGACATGCCAAAAAAGCAAAGCCACAAGAGCATACACAACTATAACACTGTAAATGAAAAAAATCACTGAAAAAGGAAGGAAGGCAAACTCTAACTTAAAAACCAAAAAACTCCTCTGAGAACAAATAATAAAATACACCTCTGCCCTCAGGATAGAGTGGCAAGGGTTTACAAAGAGAGAATATCGTGTTTAAAATTATGTAAGATGGGGCGGCCAGGTAGCACAGCGAGTAAGAGCACCGGCTCCAGTGTCAGGATGACCTGGATCAAATCTGGGCTTAGATACTCAGCACCACACTCAGAAATTACTGGCCATGTAACCTTGGGCAAGTTACTTAACCCCGATTGCTTTAAAAAAATAAATAAATAAAATTATGTAAGATAGTAGCATTAAACTCAAAGAGATATGAAGCCACAAAAGCCAGGGCAACAAACTGACTCAGAAAACTGCATTATTAACATTATCTCTGTCATGGTATATCTTTATTTATTTTGTTAAATACTCCCCAATTACATTTTTTTTTAAAAAAGCAATTGGGGTTAAGTAACTTGCTCAAGGTTACACAGCCAGTTATTTTGTATGGGTGCTGAGTATCTGAGGCTGGAACCGATTCCGGATCTCTCAATGCCGTGGATGGCGCTCTTACTCACTGAGCCACCTGGCCACCCCCTCCCCACAATTACATTTTAATCTGGTTGCAATGGGGCTTAACACTTCTGATGTAAAACACAGTAATTGGTCTCAGCCCAATGGAAATTTGTTGTTGTTGTTGAGTTGTTTCTGTCCAATTCTTTGTGATCCCATTTTGGGGTTTTCATGGCAAAGATACTGGAATGTTTTGCCATTTCCTTATCCAGCTCATTTTACAGATGAGAAAACTGAGGCAAACAGGGTTAAGTGACTTTCCCAGGGTCACACAGCTAGTAAGTGTCTGAGGTCAGATTTGAACTCGGGAAGATGAGTCTTCCTGACTCCAGGCCTGATGCTCTATCCACTGCACAACCTAGCTGTAATACAAATTTTTAAAATGTGATGTTTTGGGGAGGGGAGGGGTGAAAGGGAAGAGAATTCATTATCTGCACTAACTAGGACCTAAATGTAGATTACTATATACAGTACTGGATGTTTCTGCTTATTCTTTTATCATGAAAAGTTTCATTTGGAAAGGAAGGAAACTGGGCCAAGGGAAGGTTAGATGACTTGCTCAGGGTCACACGTGTAATATGTATATGAAGCCTCATTTGAGCATGGGACTTTCTGAGTCTAAGACCAGGGCTCTGGGCACTATGGTGCTACTAAGCTGCCTCTAGGAGGATCACCATAATGTAAATACAAAAGGCACCAATAAAAGGCATTCTTTTTTAAGTTGACATATGACTTCATATGTATAATTGATATCAATTACTTGCCTTCTCAATGGGTTGGGGAGGGGCAAAAGGGAGGGAGAGAATTTAGAATTCAAAATTTTTTTAGAACAAATGTTAAAAATTAAAATATGGAAAAAATAAAATATGGGAAAAAATACTTACATATTCACTGTAAACAACAGTAGAAGCTATAAGAAGTTACAGTTAAATGGAAAAAGTTAGCTCACGTGTTCTTCATGATCACCAAAAACGTTTCATTGGGACCCTTGGCCAACTTACTTTATAATGCTCATGACTGGGAAGGGATTGGAAGGGAAGAAGCATTTATTAAGCACCTACTACATTCCAGGCACTGTGCTAAGTGCTCTACAAAGATCTCATTTGATCACTATAAATGAAAGTATTTTAAAAGACCACCATGAAGATAAATCATGAGAGGCAGCTGGGCATAGAAGATAAAAGGCCAACCTTGGCATCAGGAAGCCCTGGGTTCAAGTCCTTCCTCTGATACTTACTAGCTGGGTGGCCATGGGCACATCCCTGGAACTAAGTAAGACATGAGTTGTCAATCTTAGTTTTGACACCGAGAGTTCCCTAAATCACAGGTCTGCCTTCCTTACCTCCCTGATGCAAGTAACTGTAACTTGGATGCCCACATCTATGGGAGAGCATAAGGAGCCAGACAAACTCTGGAGAACTCATGTAAATCAGCAGATTTCTGAGGCTTGAGGCAAGGGACCTAGCAGGCAAGTTCTAGGCACTGGAAAATTTCTTCTAATTGCTGGTTCCTCCTAGAACCTCTACTTTAAGGAACATACACAGGTCCCTCATGTATTATTCCTCTCCTCACTTTCTCTACCTTGTCCCCTCAAGTTTATCTTCTCTCCCCTGACCTCCTTAGCTTCCTTTTAAGTTTTCTTCCCTCATTAGAATGTAAGCTCCTTAAGGGCAGGACTATCTTTCTTGCCTGGAACACAGTAAGTGCTTAATAAATGTTTGTTGACTTGACCTGATAGGTGGTAACTGAACATAATCAAAGAGAAAGGAAAAGATTGAAAGGAGCCAAGTACAACAGCCCTAGAGACCAAAGGTTGCTCTTAATAGCCAGCAAGTGCGTTATTCATGGTTAAGGGTCTCCTTACCCTTCTCTGAGCCAGGGAACAGCTCTCCTTTTTAAAGCCTCTTAGGCTGCTTCTCCACCACCCAGAAAATTCTAGGACATTCCCTCTCAAGGCAACAACAAGGCTCCTACCTTCAGTTGTTCCTCATAGTTCAGTCTCCATAAGGGTAACATCTGATCTGCTAACCTGAGAGAAAAAAATCTAGGCTTGAGCTCATTCATCCAATCATCCAACAAAGATTTCGAAAATGCCTCCCACAGGCAAGACAGTCTCCAGGTTCTGAACCAAAGTTCCCACTACCTTGTCCTCTACCACTGACTTCTCTCATGCTCCCAAGAAGATGGGAACTGTGGAGTCCTGACTGGGGGAGAAGACCTTTCTCAAATTGCAGACTTAAGCACAGAAGAACAGATGGACAAACAATGTCAGAAGGAAAAAAAGAGGTTCAACACAGATAAATTTAGATGTGACAAAATCATGCCTTCCATGATTTGCCATAGAGTTCCCTTAAAGAATAAACCCCAAATGAGAAGTGACAGCAACAGTTGCCACCATACACACACACCCCCCACACCTAATATTAATGGATACATATATCCATTGCACATTGTATATGTGTGTATACATGCATGTATATTGTGCTTTTTCTTTAGAATTATATACTTATATGCACATTAGAATATATGATGTACTATAATATATAATATACTATATACCATTTATCCTATAATATAGTTCTATATATTACAATACATATGTACAATATGTTATTTTATATATGTGTATATGCAATATTTATGCGTGTATAGAGCATACAAGTGTTACATGTTTATATACATACAGCATACACTGTTACATGTTTGTATACATACACACATACACACAAATAATTGTCAGAATAAATCCCTTGATGCAAAGATAGGAAATGAGAAAAAGGATAGAATGTGTCTTAATAAATGTTTTCTTAATAACTGACATTTACAAAGCACTTGAAAGTCTGCAAAGCACTTTATTTATAAAATCTCATTTAAGCTTCACAACAACCCTATAGGGTAAGGTATTACAGATATTGTTCCCTTTTACAGATGAGGAAATCAAGGTCCATTGAGGTTAAGTTCCTTGCCTATAGTCACACAGACAATAAGTGGCAGCGGCAGATTTGTAATACAAATCCAAGGCCAGCACTCTGTCCAATACACTGAGGGAAAAAAAGCAATCCATCTAATACACTGAAAACATAATTTGATTTACATGTAAATTTTCACCAACACACAGTCACTTTAAGTGGGGAATACCATAACTACTACAGGGACCAGAGCACACTATTCACTGCTAACCTATCTAGTCTCTCAATGGATTTCAACATGTTTGTCTTAGCCCCTTCTAGCAGAAAGATCCCTTGATTCAACATCTAACCCTTGCCAAGAACCTCCTTATACCCAAGAAGGTATTCCATGGGCCCAAAGCACTCATGCAAGGATTCTTCTGACTTGCTTAAGTAAGCAGTCTGAGGATATTGCTTCAGATGTCTCCACAGACCCATGCAATGCCGCATTACTTTTCAGTGATACAGAAACATAGCAGGGTCACAGATTCAGGCCCCTTTAAAGGGAAGGGAGGATAAAGACTGATTCAGTCTTACCTTTCCCGCCAAAAAACAAGATTTTGGCTTGATTCCTCCTTCCGGTTTATTCTCTCTCTTTGACTCTCCTCAGTTACCACATCTGTGACATTTCCCTCACATGCTGTGCCCAGAAATGCCCAGGGCCAACCTTTCAGCTGACTGGCACCCCAAAGACGCGGTCTCACTTTGGAGAAGGGAGCCATTCTGAAAAGGAAGGATCGATTGGCCATGGTGTTCCCTCCACGGGCCTCTGGCTGGTCAGGAACACATCTACCCAATGAAGCTCTGAAACAGAAACAATTTCTCTCTTAATATTTCCAATGAAAAAAGCACAAAAGACTTCACTTATACGAAAACAAAAGAAGTGAAATTAAATTACTAACCCCCAGAAGTAGATCAATTAGACAAGGGAGAATCGGAAATAATGGAACTGAATAATCTGATATTCAATAAATACAAAGATGTCAATTACTTTGGAAAGAGCTCTCTATCTGATAAGTACTGCTGAGAAAACTAGAAAGCAGTCTGATAGAAATTAGGCTTAGACCAACTCTTATACCATATACCACAATAAATTCAAAATGGATATGAGATCTGATTCAATATTATACCATAAGAAAATTAGAAGGAATTACCAGACCCCAAATCCAGTTCATAGTAGCTTTCTCTGGACATATTTCCATAGGTAGATCCACCCCAAATTTTCACAATGGTCCATAAGCAAACATATATTTTATTATTATGAGAGACAGCATGGCATCGTGGAAAGCATACTAGACCTAGGTTGGAATCCCACCTTAGCCACTTGTACTAGTTGTGTGACTACTGGCAACTCAGGTAATAACAACAATATTAATTCTGACAATAATAGCTAACACTTATATAGTGTTTTAAGGTCTACAAAGTGCTTTTTATGTCTCATTTGAGCACCACAATAAGCCTGTGGAGTAGCTGCAGGACAGCGGGACCACTAGGTGAAGCAGTGGGTAGCCCGGTAGAGACTGGACTTGGAATCACTAAAACTCATCTTCATGGGTTCAAATCCAGCCTCTGACACTTACTAGCTGTGTGACACTAGGTAAGTCCATTTGCCTCAGTTTTCTCATCTGAAAATAAACTGGAGAGGGAAATGGCAAACCACTTCAGGATCTCTGCCACGAAAATGCCCAAGTGGGGTCCACAAGAGTGGGATACTAATAAAAACGACTGAACAACGCCAGGTGGTGTCTCACCCACGGCACCTAGGTAGGGGCCTGCGGCCAGGCGGTCCGTCCCTCCTTCCCCACATGGCTCACTAGCCTTGAATTGCTCCCCAACCCCCCAAGCCTGTAAGAGGAGGTGCGGGGAGGGGGCGAAAAAGCCCACCTAGCAGGGAGCCAGGGATGCGGTCCAGGGGACGGACAACCGGGAGCCAAGGCAGCGGAGAGGAGGCTGACGCAGTTACTCCCCGCCCCGGGCTCAGGCTGCCCTGTAGGGGCTCCCACCCGCGCAGGAACCACGTCCTAGGCCCGCCTCCCCCTAGTCCCCGTACCCTGGGCCGGCCCCGCGGCGCCTCCCTCCGCGTGCTTAGCTCTCCTTCCCTGCGCAGCGCCGCATTTGGAGCAGCCCTAGCCGGGCTTCAGAAACGCCGGGGGGGAAAAGTCACTTCCGGCAGCTGCAGGACCGGGCGGGACGGGGCGGGGACAGTCGCAGCCTGGGCAGCCTTCCCCTGGACCTGCGGGGCCTCGAGCGCTCCCAGCGGCAGCTCGCGCCCTAGCCCGGGTCCGCAAGAGCACCGCGCCTCTCGCCTGGGCTTTCTGCATCCCTCCCCAGGCTTGGAGCATCCTTCCCCCAGGGCGCCAGGCTCTCCCTAGCTGGTCCAGGACATCCTTTGGGGTCCAGGGACTTCGGGGTGGAAGGAACCTAAGAGATGGCCGAGTCCAAAGAGGTGGAAACTGAGCCCCGGAATGGGAAATATTACTATTATTATTGCTAATGTTGTTATTTGCTCAGAAGGAAAATAAAACAAGAAAAGAAAGGGGAAAAAATCTTAAAGACATCAGGTGTTCCCCTCTTTCTCCACAAGACGGGCTCATCCCCTGTCCATTTCCTTAAAAGTGATGGTCATCCCACCCATCTCCCTCCACTCCCCCAAACTATACCTTCCCAGGGGCGTGGCTGCCGCCCTCTCCCCTCTCTAGGTGTAGGTATTTTAATTCCTAGGTTCAAAATTAACTTGCTACTTTATAAAAATACCTGTGTGCCAGGCATTTTATAAATACGTCCTCATATGATCCTCACAATAATCTCAGAGTTTGGCTGTTAATCTCCCCATTGTACAGTCGAGGATACTGAGGCAGACCGAGGTTAAGTGACTTGCCCAGGATCCCATAGTTTATAAGTGTCTGAAGCTGTATTTGAACTCAGCCTTTCCTGACTCTAGACCCAGATCTCTATCCACTGTGCTACCTAGCTGCTTCAGAAAAGAGAGTTCCCATGGCACAAGTGGTGTGAGTTAAATGTATAGCCGGCTGGTGCAGCTCCCTACAACCTCCAGAATTCTTTCCATCCCTAGCAAAGAGTGTGTAATACACATTTTCACCATCAAGTGGCCCTCCGCAAGGCCACTGTTTCCATCCCACACTTCGCTAGAGGGCACTCACCTACAACTTTTATAACCTGCCCTAACTGCTGCTAATTTGGAGTTGCCTCCAAATCTGCCTCTGCTCCTCACTTGACTCACCCCACAGACTCTCAGTTAGGCAGTCAAGTATTAATTAAATGCTCCCTCTGTGCCAGGCATTCTGCCAAGCACTGTGATTATAAAGAAAGGCAAAAACAGTCTCCCATGGATGCTACACTACATAAGGATGAAAAGTGATTGAATGGCCCAGGACTTTGTGACTTTAAGGCAGTCATTCAACCTTTATGGTCCTCAGTTCCTCATCATTCTGACAGGTACACATATCTGCCATACAGCAGGTTGGCCCCTGAAGACTAAACACCTTTGCCAGGATCCAGACAAAAGTAAGTAAATATGAACCTGTCCCAAAACCCACTGGAATTGGATGCTCTCCTTATTGCAGAGGTGAAGACCCTCCAGTGCCTGAGGGGTGGGATGGCTTGTCAATAGGCAAGACCTTCAGTTCTCAGACATTCCCTGTTTGGAAATTTTTCAAGTGGGAGTCCCCCATTCTAGACTCTCCAAGTCCCAAGAAAGTCTTCTTGAAGTGTAGAATTGAGGCAGCTTCCAGCTTCAAAAGAGAAGCCAACCCCACTTGAGTGTGCTGAAGGAAAAGACTGGGAAGACTGGCAGTCTCCATCATGTCAGTACTCCAAGCTCGCCACTGCAGAGACTTCTGCAAGTTTCCCCTTCGGTGAGGTAGAGGACATTCTTGGTTGAGCTGAATTATTTCACTCCAACGAGAGAGTTTCTTCACTCTGTATTGTCTGGTATACATTCACCTATGTATACTTTCTATGATTTTCGTCTTGCTATGATTTGGATAAATAAGTTTCTTTTTTATTTGCTATGTGTATTCATTGTAGAACTGGTATTAGGTGGAAAAGGGTTCAAATCTTCGATAGAGAGAATGGAGTTACCCTTCTCCAGAAATGACAAGAAAAATCAAAAGTTAGATGGAGCCCAATCAATATTTTAGGGGGCAGATATATATCTAGCCCAGTACCCCCTCTCTCTGAGGATAGCAGAATGGTGACTTCTGGCCCCAACCTCTTGCTCCCCACTACTGGCAGGAATGAAAGTCTCCCTTGGAGAAGGGTGGAGGGAGGGTGGCTTCCTTTCAAGGCACACACAAAATCAAGCCCTAGCCATAAGTGGGACACATGCAGGGCCCACATAGTCTCACTCTATTGCTAATGTAACAATTGTTAACCTGAAAAGTTTGGTTAAAGGAGACACAGGCTAGGTGATATATAGTTATTTCATTTATTCCCTATTAAATTAGTTGTTCAATGATCATGGAGCTAGAAGGAAACTTGTGATTGCCTGAACAAAATAATCAGCTTAAAAACATTTTAGAACCATCCCAATCAGGATGGCTGTGTCATACAAATTTATGATCTCCATGAATGTTTAATCGTTGTATGAGAAAGAAATTTTCTTAATTGAATAGATGGTAAATACAATAAAATAAGAGAGTTGATAAAGTGTCAATTTTATCTTTACCATTAGAAAAAGATTAAGATAAGAAAAAGTCCCATTATTCGAGTTAGTGCCTCGGGGTTAAAGTTCTCATCCTTAAGGGCCATAAAGGCCCTTGTCTGTCTCTGTCGACATAGGAAGAGGTAATCTCTGAGTTTATTCAGAGAGCAAAGACAAAGCAGGGTCCATTTGAAATTTATGGTTTCAGGATGTCTGTTTTCCTCCCATATGAAATATGTCCCAAGATAAGGGGAAATCCCACTTTCAGCCTTATATGGTCTCTGGAGTTGGTGACACAGAAAAAGGCATTTTTAAAGCAAAGCAAAGAAGTCTGATTAATTCAGACTTCGGATAAATTTGATATTTAACAACTATCACAATGCATAAAAATATTCCTTCTGTTTCTTCTATGATAGTGTCAAAATATTGAAAAAGAGGGTACAGAATACTATGAAACACATGCTTCTTAGACATTTTTAACCATTCTTTCAATTGTTGGTGCTTTAAGTGTGAAGTCTCTGCCCAATGACCAGCAAATTAATCATCACTGGAAGAAATGGATATCTGTATTGACATTCTCACTATCAAGGAAACAGAAGATAAAAGTAAGTTGCCAACAACTGGCCCTCAGGTTCTCCATGGACAGGTGAAGAGAGGTATTTGTTTCATGGGTGTGAGTGAAGTAAGTGAAAGTGATGAGGGATGGCTCACAATAGTTTCAACAGGAACTCTGATCTTATCTAAGACCAGAGAGCCTTCGATTCAGTCTTGAAAGAATTCAGCTCAAGCCAAATTGGAGTCGGAGTTGTAAAAGTTTATTACATGCTTTACAGCAGGCAAGGG
Source organism: Petaurus breviceps papuanus (assembly GCF_028583685.1). Taxonomy (NCBI): domain Eukaryota; kingdom Metazoa; phylum Chordata; class Mammalia; order Diprotodontia; family Petauridae; genus Petaurus; species Petaurus breviceps. The sequence goes on along the minus strand of NW_027186112.1, from coordinate 1,589,170 downwards.
TCCTTTAGGGGGACCTGCAAGTTTATTATTAGGCTGTGCAGCTGGCAAAAGTCCTTTAGGGGGACCTGCAACCTTAAAGGGGTATAATTAAGATTTATATAGAATCATCCATAGTTAGAACCCATGCCAATTATGCTAACTAGGTGATTAAGGGTGGGATTAGGGAGGAGTTAAAGTGGGTACAGTGTTTAAAGGGACACGAATTTTTAATGTAACTGCGCAGGCATATTGCCCATAATTCACTGGGGAAAAGCCCAAGGGGGGGGGGCTACCTGGAGGTGTGGTTTTAGGCTTGAAACGTCACTAAGTTGGCTAGTGGTCAAGGGCTGACGGAGAAGTGCCCAGTCTACCACCTATCAGTGTTATGTTTGACAAGATTGATGTCTGGGAACCAAGGCTGAGACTCAGTGTGTGGATAATAGGCTAAGGAGCTAACCCAGAGATAGGGTCCTGAAGGATTCATGGAGGCAGCCAAGGAGTCAACCTAGAGATAAGGTACTGAAGGATTCTTGGGGGCGGCGGGATACCACACAAGGGGGAGATAATAGTTGCCTAAGCTGGTATGTTTATAGATACTTCTGTGAAGGATTCATAGGAATAGCTTGTTATTGTTCCAAGCTGAGATAGTTGTTGCTGGGCAGAGTTATTGCTCTGAAGCTAGGGGCGGGGAAAGAAGGGGCAGAGTTAATGCTCTGAGGCTGGGGAGGGGGGGACAGGTAGTGTGATTTTACAAACTGGTTTTACAGACTGATGTTACAAAGTTTTACAAATTGAAGTTACAAACATAGATCCCAAGCACCCCATCATTACTGATGTTACAAATTGATATTACAAATTGATGTTACAAATTGATTTTACAAACACAGATCCCAAGCACCCCATCAAAAGCATTCTCATAAAAAGGAGACAGTGCTCTAAACTCAAGCTGGGCTTCTGCTACAGATAGGCCTAAATTTCACTTTCCTGTAGGCCACCTGATCTCTGGGAAACCAGAACTTACCCCTCCCCTGCTATCATCCATTGCCAAATGAGGTATTAAATGCTTTCGTCAGTTTTCATTGCTTGAAAATTGTTTCCTTGTTCTTTGCATCTGGAGTAGATTCCTGCGCTAGATGGTGGCACCAAGCTCTCAGACAATGAGGGTAAGGGAGTGGGAGGGGTTGTTTGCTTGCGTTAGGGTATATAACCACATTTTGTTTGTAGTAACTTGCCTCCTTCCACTAGTATGTCCTAGTGGAGATGACACCCCTTTCTCATGAGAATTGAATAAATGCTTTCTATTCCTACCTTGAGAAGCCTCTGAGTTTTTTTTATTAAATTTTGGGTAGGGGTTTTCCCCACACTGGTGACCAGGGCAACAAGAAACCCTGATTTGTGGAGCCCTTGAAGTGCTCATGATAAGCAGAAGGCAGGAGACCATCAAGGCCTGCTCCCAGTGCACCAATATTTGTTAGAGAAGACTCAGCTTAAGTATTAGCTCCTAGACGAGCAGTTCTTAGCCTTTTTGTGTCAAGTCAATTCAGTTAACATTTATTTAGCACATACTATGTGCCAGGCACTGGGCTAAGTGCTGGGAATACAAATAAGAAAAAGAAAGACAGTCCCTATCTTTATATGTACAATCAAGGAACTTACAATCAAATAGGGGAAGGCAGCACGCAAAAGGCAGCTGGGAAGCAAGGGGGTTGGGGCAGAAGATACCTGGGGTACCTGGGGGGAAAAGGGTGGATTTGTTCCATGAAGTTGAAACTAAGCAGAGTTGCAGATGGAAAATGGAGTCATAAACCCCTTTGTAGAATGATGTTTTAAAATGCCTAACATAACAGAACCCACAAAACGACACAGAGAAGCTAACCTCCTGCTAAGGATAGCCCAGCAGGCCGGCAGGGAGCAGCCAGCACAGTGCTTAGGTAGCTGATCCCAGCCACGTGAGCTGGAGGTTTTAGCCACCGGCTGGAGGGACTTCAGATCAGCAGTATCAGTGGTAGTTTCCAGAATTATCAACCCATAGGTACTAAGGACAAAGTGAGAGGTCAGTGCAATGTGGACTTGGGGATCCAGTAGTTTGGGAGTGTGGTCGGCCTTTATCCCCTGGAGGAATAAGCCACTGAGGAACCTCAGCTATGCAGCCGCCGCCACGTGGCACCTTCAGCTCCTGGCCTACAGACTGTAAGGGGACCAAGTGACCAATATGAGGGGTAATTGCTCTTGCTTTAACCTGCTTGGGTCTGTATTGTGGCGTAGGGTAGAGGTCCTGGAGTGTGTGACCAGCTTGCCAGAGCGTGTGGAGGCTTCAGAGAGGGCACCCAACTAATAGCTCCAGCAGCTAAGAAAACCCCAGCATTTGGTACGAAGTTCCCCTATCTGGTAGCAGAGTCCTACTGTGGCAAAAAGCCCAAAAGCCAAGTAATTGAGTGGCAACATGAGCAAATGAGGGAAGCAAAGCAAACAGAGGAATCCAACATTAGACTCCTATTTTGGGGACAAAAAGGATCAAAGCATGGAACAGGAGGAAGACAGTGAAGTCAGAACTCTTGCACCAAAAGCTTCCAAGAAAAATATGAATTGGTTACAGGCCATAGAGGAGCTTAAAAAGGATTCTGAAAACCAAATAAGAGAAGTGGAGGAAAAATTAGGAAGAGAAATGAGAACGATGCAAGAAAATTATGAAATGAGAGTCAACAACCTGACTGAAGAAAATAACACCTTGAAAAATAAACTAACTCAAATGGCAAAAGAGGCTCAAAAAGGCAATGAGGAGAAGAATGCCTTAAAAAGCCAAATTTGCCAGATGGAAAAACAATCTCAAAAGCTCACTGAGAAGAATCATTCCTTCAGAATTAGACTGGAGCAAATGGAAGCTAGAGACTATATGAGAAATCAAGACACTATTAAATAGATCCAAACAAATGAAAAAATAGAAGGAAATGTGAGATATCTCACTGGGAAAACCACTGACCTGGAAAATTGATCCAGGAGAGATAATTTAAAAATTATTGGACTACCTGAAAGCCATGATCAAAAAAAGAACCTAGAAATCATTCTTCAAGAAATTCTCAAGGAAAATTGCCCTGATGTTTTAGAACCAGAGGGCAAAATAGAGGTTGAAAGAATCCACCAATCACATCCTAAAAATGATCCCAAAAAGAAAACGCCTAGGAATATTATAGCCAGGTTCTGGAATTCCCAGATCAAGGAGAAAATATTACAAGCAGCCAGGAAGAAACAATTTGAATATTGTGGAAACACAATCAGGATCTGGCAGCATCTACACTGAGGGATAGAAGGGCTTGGAATATGATATTCCAGAGGGCAAAGGAGCTGGGATTAAAACCAAGAATCACCTACCCAGCAAAACTGAGTATCAGGTTTCAGGGGAAAATATGGTCATTCAGTGGAATAGAGAACTTTCAAGCATTCTTGATGAAAAAACCAGAGTGAATAGAAAATTTGACATTCAGATACAAGAAGCAAGAGAAGCTTGAGAAAGTAAACAAGGAAAAGAAATCATAAGGAACTTATCAAAGTTGAACTATTTACATTCCTACATAGAAAAACGATAATTATAACTTATGAAACTTTCCTCAGTATGAGAATAATTGAAGGGAATAGAAATGTATGTATGCATATATATGTAAACATACATATATATGTCTATATAGGAGGGTATATGGGCATATAAATACATATGTGAATGTGTGTATATGTGTGTACAGGTATAGATAGATAGAGGGCACAGGACAAGTTTAATGGGAAGGGATGATACTTAAAAGGTGAAATTAAGAGGTGAGAGAGGAATATAATGAGAGAAGATGGGGAGAGACAGATTGGGGTAAACTATCTCATAGACGAGGTAAGGCAAAATGGTTACAATGGAAGGGTAGAATAGGAAGTCAAAAAGGAATGGGTCAACCTTATTCTCATTGAATTTGGCTTAGGGAGGGAATGACATACACACTAAATAGGGTATCTCACCCTACAGGAGAGTAGGGGGGAAGGGTATGAGAGGGGGGATGATGGAAGGGAGGGCAGACTGGGGGAGAGGGAAATTGAAAGCACCCATTTTTGAAAAGGGACAGGATCAAAGAAGAGAATAGAACAAGTGGGAGGTGGGATAGGAGGAAGGGAAATATAGTCAGTCTTTTACAATATATCTACTATAGAAATGTTTTGTATAGCTACACATGTACAACCTATATTGAATTACTTGTCTTCCCAGTAAGGGTGGGTGACAAGGGAGGAAGGGAATGAATCTGGAATTCAAAGTTTTAAAATCAAATGTTTAAAATTATATATATATATATATATATATATATACACATATATATATAATGCTATTATTAATACTATTTTACATGTAAATGGGAAATAAGATATACAGGCACTGGGGCATAGAGATCCACCGTGCCCTACTGGAAATTTGGAAGGGGTATGGAAGAAGATATGGGAGAGGGCAAATTGGAGGAAGGGATATCCAGTGGGATCGCTATTTTGGGGTGGTAGGTAGGGAAAAAATGGGGAGAAAATTTGTAACTCAAAATCTTGCAGAAATGAATGATGTAAACTAGAAGTTAATAAAGCACTTGATTAAAAAAATGCCTAAAACAGGGGAGCAGAACCAAGATGGCAAAGCAAAAGCAGGAACTTGCTTCAGCTCCTGCTCCAATCATCTCCAACACTGGTAAAAATATGATTCTAAACAAATTTTAGAGCTACAGAACCCACAAAGTGCAAGAGAGCAACAAATCTCCCACTGAAGGCAGCCTGGCAGGCTGACAGGAAGGGTTTATTGCACCAAGCTGGGAGCTGAGCCCAGTCCTTCATGAGCTGCCCAGACCCAGGGAGGACCCGACCAGTGGCACAGACCAGCTGGAACAGACTTCAGGAGAGTGAATCACCAGCAGCTGTGGTGGTTTCCAGACTTCTCAACCCATAAAATCTAAAGAGAAAGTAAAAGGTCAGTGGGGAACTCTGTTGTAACTAAATGACAGAACAACATGGTCCACCCCTGCCCCTGGGGCAAAAGGTGCGCAGCAGCCAGCCAGCTGGAGCTGCTGCCATGTGGCTGACTCTGGAGCTCATGGCCTGCAGATTGTAGGGGGACCAAGTGACTATTAAGAGGGTAATCACTCTTGCTTTGACCTGCTTGAATCTGGATCACAGTCTTGGGTGGTGGTCCTGGGATGAGAAATGCCAGTGTGCTAGAGCTTGTGGTGGCTGTAGAGAGGGTGCCCTCCTCAGACCTCTGACAACATTTGCGAAAACCCCAGTAATTTGGGACACAGCTCTCTCCACTCTGGAAGCAGAGTTCTACTGTGGCAAAAAGCTCAAAAATCAAGTAATTGACTCACAAGATAAGCAAGCAAAGGAAGCACAGTCAGAGCATAGAATCCTTTTTATCGGGACAAAATGGATCAAAACATGGAACCAGAAGAAGACAACAAAGTCAAAACTCCTGCATCAAAAGCTTCCAAGAAAAATATGAATTGGTTACAAGCCATGGAGGAGCTCCAGAAGGATTTCAAAAATGAAATAAGTGGAGGAAAAATTGGGAAAAGAAATGAGAATGATGCAAGAAAATCAAGAAAAGTGAGTCAACAGCCTGACTGAAGAAAATAACACCTTAAAAAATAAACTAACTCGAATGGCAAAAGAGGTCCAAAAAGCCAACGAGGAGAAGAATGCCTTAAAAAACCTAATTCGCCAGATGGAAAAGGAATTCCAAAAACTCACTGAAGAGAATAATTCCTTCAAAATTAGATTGGACCAAATGGAAGCTAATGACTTTATGAGAAATCAAGATATATTAAACAGATCCAAACAAATGAAAAAATAGAAGGCAATGTGAAATATTTCATTGGAAAAACCACTGACCTGGAAAATAGATCCAGGAGAGATAATTTAAAAATTATTGGACTACCTGAAAGCCATGATCAGAAAAAGAGCCTAGAAATCATCCTCCAAGAAATTTTCAAGGAAAATTGCCCTGATATTCTAGAATCAGAGGGCAAAACAGAAACTAAAAGAATTCACTGATCACCTCTTGAAAAAGATCCCTAAAAGAAAACTCCTAAGAATGTCATAGCCAAATTCCAGAGTTCCCTGGTAAAGGAGAAAATATTACAAGCTATTAGGAGAAAACAATTTGAGTATTGTGGAAATACAATTGGGATAACACATGATCTAGCAACTTCTACATTAAGGGATCTAAGGACTTGGAATATGATATTCTGGAGGTCAAAAGAGCTAGGATTAAAACCAAGAATCACCTACCCAGCAAAACTGAATATAACGCTCCAGGTGAAAATATGGTCATTCAATGAAATAGAGGACTTTCAAGCACTCTTGATGAAAAAAAAACAGAGCTGAACAGAAAATCTGACTTTCAAATACAAGAAGCATGAGAAGGTAAACAGGAAAAAGAAATCATAAGGAACTTATTAAAATTGAACTATTTACATTCCTACATGGAAAACAATAATTTTAACTCACAAGACTTTTCTCAGTATGAGAATAGTTGAAGGGAATATATATGTATGTATGTATACATATACATATATGTATAGTAAGTTGTATGTGTGTATAAATACATATGTGAGTGTGTATACATAGACAGAGGGAATAGGATCAGTTGAATAGCAAGGGATAATATCTAAAAAAAAGGAAGAGGTGAGAGAGGAATATAATGAGAGAAGGAGAAAGAGAGAGATTAGAATAGGGTAAATTATCTCATATAAAAGAGGCAAGAGAAAACTGTTACAATGGAGGGGAAGAACAGGAAGGTGAAAGGGAATGGGTCAACCTTACTCTCATTGAATATGGTTTAAGGAGGGAATAACACACAGACTCAACTGGGTATCATACCCTACAGGAAAGTAGGGGGGAAGGAAATAAGAGTGGGGATGATAGAAGAGAGGGAAAATTAGGGGAGAGAGTAGTTAGAAGCAAACACTTTTGAAAAGGGACAGGGTCAAAGTAGAAAAAAGAGTAAGTGGGGTGCAGAATAGGATGGAGGGAAACATAGTCTTTCACAATATAACTACTATGGAAACGCTTTGCGTAACTGCACATGTTGCGGGCGTTTGCCCTCACAACAGATCTAGACGACTAGCCCTACGGCCCTCTTACTTACCCATCCCGGGTCTTCGGTCGTCACCGGCCCCTCACGGGGAAAAACACCAGACAGAAGGCGGAGGAGTGAAGCGGGGTGGTTTATTCTTCAACAGTTACATGGCGGAGAGAGAGAGAGAGCCCTCTCACACGAGAAAATATATAGCGAATCCGAGCCAATCACATCGCAGTCTTACATTTATGGCCTTATATGGTGATCACCCCATGGCCTTATATGGAGATCACCCCATCAAGCTTATACATATTCATTCAAAGCAACCATGGCACTGCCCATAAACCCCTCCCCCTCCCCCATCATGCACATGTATAACCTACATTGAATTGCTTGTCTTCCCAGTGGGAGTGGGTGAGGAAGGAAGAAGGGAAAGAATCTGGAAATCAGTTTTAAAAACAAATGTTAAAAAATTGTTTTTTTACATGCAACTAGGAAATAAGATATATAGGCATTGGAGTATAGAAACCATCTTGCCATACTAGAAAGTTAGGGGGTGAGGATGGGGGAGGATGTAAGAGAGAGAAGATTGGGGAAGGAGTATTCAGTAGGCTCCATATCTTGGGGTGGGGCAGGGGAAAGATGGGGAGAAAATTTGTAACTCAAAATCTTGTGGAAATGAATGTTGAAAACTAAAAATATATAAATAAAAAATAATTTAAAAAAATTAAATGCCTAAAATAAATATATAGAATTATGAAAGAAACAAATCATTTTGAAATACAATTTATATGTGTGTGTATATAATATACATATGTGTGTGTTTAAATTTAACAGACCCCAAGTTAAGAAGTCATCTATATAAACTCTTTCCTCTCTTTTGGGGACCACATCAGCTCCCACGGATTATCATGCATATGATTCCCAGGTCCATATTTCCAGTCCTATCCTCTTTCCTCAATTCTACTCCTGGATCACCAATTGCCTACTAGACATTTTGGATTGGATATCCCATAGGCATCTCAAATCAAATATATCCAAAACAGAATTTATCTTTCTCCCCTCATCATACACACACATATATGTGCATGGGTGTGTATATATATAATATACATATACACCTATCTATCTGTCTGTCTGTGTGACTGTCTATCTCTCTGTCTCTATATCCCTTCTTAACTTACTTATTTCTGTCTAGGACACCTCTATCCTTCCAGTCACTCAGGTTCACAATCTTGGAGACACCTTCACTCTCCTTTATGCTACATATCCAACTTCAATTTTGTTGATTCTATCTCTAATCTCACTCTCACATTTCACATTCTCCCTACTCATAAGCCGACCACCCTAGTATATCAGCAATGCAATATTCACAATTCCTATGGCAATTACAGATATGCTGATGGAGTTATTAATCACAAAATATATCAGGCTTTCTATATGGGGGATAAAGAGAGAACATTTATTAAAATACCAAATGACTGAGTCCCAAAACCAGAAAGTCAAAGCCATCAGAGTAGTTATGAAATTGGCACAGGTAGATAAAGTAGAAAGCACCCACATTCTCAAGCCTTTAAAACAGAACAGGCTACCTCAGGCAAATGTCCTCCTCTCCCCACTCACAGCAACCACCCAGCATCCAGGAAGCGGGCTCCTAGCATCTCCAGCCCTTGGCAGTCCTCAGCAGGAGTCCTTAGCAGAAATTCTGGCTGGCTCAAAAAGGGGTTCGCGCCTCCACCTCCACCTCAGCCACTAGCGCTACCATGGCCACTGCTTCTGCTGCCGCCGCCACCACCATCACTGCCACTGCAGGAACTCTAGCTTGGCTTCCGCTTCCTCTTGCCCCACCCTTTCCTGCTACGTCAGCAAGCCCAATGGGGTATGGAAGATCTTTAAATCCCATAACCCTTACACCTAGTCCATGCCTTCATCACCTCTTGCCTGGACTATTGCAAGTGCCTCTTCATTGTTCTCCCTGCCTCAATGTATCTTCCACAAAGCTACCAAAGGGCAAGTCTAACTATAGCACCACCCAGAAGTTTGTAAGATAACCACAGCGGGGTCCATCCAACCAGTTGGAGACCTCCCTCAACTTCTCCTGACATCCAGAGCAAAGTGGTACCAGTAGAGCTCATTGCCACCTCATGACCAGCCCTAGAGCACAATTACACCGTGAATCCATTCCTGCTGTTTTTCTTTGGAGCCCCTCATTGCTTATATGTTGCAGTCTATTCACACTGTGCTCTTCCTTCTCTATTGTTCTCTTTGTAATAATCCTTTTTAATTCCTCAGAGGTTATTCTATTCCACATTGTTCTGCTACAATGAAACATCAGTAGAATGTTGGTGTTTTTTAAAATATATTTTTTATTTATGTAGTTAAATATTTCCCAGTTACATGTAAAAAGAATAGAATTTTGATATTAAAAAGATGGGCCTTGGGGCAGCTAGGTGGCATAACAAATAGAGCACGGGCCCTGGAGTCAGGAGGACCTGAGTTCAAACTCTGCCTCAGACACTTGACACATTTACTAGCCGAGTGACTTTGGGCAAGTCACTTAACCCCAACTGCCCTCCAAAAACAAAAGCATTGTTTTCATAAAGGACTTAGATACATTAAAGGAGCTCTGGGGACTTCCTGAAGAGAATGAAGCCCGAATCCACTGTCCTCCTTCTATTTAATTCTGGCCAAAATCTGATACTGACTGTCCCAAATATAGACACACACACACACACACACACACACACACACACACACACACTGGCCAAGTTTGTCTATTTTAACATATATTGTAATCTGGGCAATATATGTTCTTCCTCCATGTGGTCTTTCCTATGTGGACGGTTAGGCCAAATTACTTTGAGTGATTATAGGAGTCTAGGAAATGTTCCAGGGCTTAATACAGTCAGCACAATTTCAGTAATTTCAGTCATGTCTTACTCGTTGTGATCCCTTTTTGGGGGTTTTCTTGGCAAGAATATTGGAGTGGTTTGCCATTTCCTTTTCCAGCTCATTTTACAGATTAGAAACTGAGGTAAAAAGGGTTAGGTGACTTGCCTAGGGTCACCCAGAATAGAAACATCTAGAGGACTTCACCATCCACAGGAAATTACTCTTCACTTAGGACTCAACATGACATCTCCTCCATCAGAGTCTTGATAGCTATATTATCTCCCTGTTTCATATCTCATTTGATACTTAGATCAGAGTCATTGAATGGGACTATTTCAGGTGTTTAATCTTTTAAGAAATCTTAAATGATTTTGACATATGGATATAACCTTGTTATAAAAGAGATTGTAATACCAAATCAAATGCTTCTTCACAAACAACACACAACCAGCAAAGTGGGATTATGTATTTTCTACATCTTTCAGTAAATTGTAAAATGGTAAATATTTGGTCCAGTATTGAATACTGCCTTTGAAACCCTGCTCATTCCCTACAAGGATGTCCTTGATTACTGTATAGCTGACTCTCATAAAGATTTTGTGTAAATGGAAGAGCAAGCATTTAGCTTGGTAGTTACTAACATCTCCAGTTTTCATTTTTCATTATTGACAATGTCTAAGACTATTTCCATGCTTTGGGGAATCTTTTTCTCTTTCAGATACCTTGTATATTGATCCTCAAAGGCCATCCCAATTATGTTGCCTCCAGAAGGAATCAATGCTATTTACACTTGGTACAATTTTGCTGCTTTTCCCTTCTGTACTCTCTTTAGTGCCATTTCTAACTCCCCATAAGCACATGTGGGATTATGATGTTAGAGTCCAAATATGGTGATCTCACTCTCCTTGATGGAGGAAACACTTTGTTATATTGATTTTTTTTTAATAAATCTTTTCCATTTGTCTTCTGTTTGTAGTCCTTCTATTTTCATCTTTGAATGTCCTTGGATGACTTAGCTGGTTGGATATCTTGCCAAGTTGTCCATATACCAGTTTTACCTTCCAACTGCTTCTCTTTGCTTTATTAGATGATATTGTTTATAAGCATCAATCACCCTTCATTTTTAATTTTCTAAACTAGTTCATATTTTAACCTGGTGTTGTCTTTGGCAGTCACTACTCTCTGTTTGATAAGTCAGATGTTTGTTAACTAAGACACTTTCTAGACTTTTTTGGTCTCTTTATTGTAATGATTAATTATTTTAATCTAACATAATCAAATTATATCAGATATCAGTGATAAAAGCTTGATAACCAAAATATATATGCATATTTGTGCATGTATACAAGTGTGTACACGTATATGTATAGATACACAGGACATTAAAGCTTAAAATAGTGCTAAGACTTTTGGGACACTTCATATAAGGAACTGATACAAATATATAAGACCATATAGCCATTTTCCAATAGATGTAAGTAGTGAGTCTTTAGAGTTTTCAAAAGAAATTTCAAAGTATAAATTGAAATTGAAAATATGTTCTAAATGACTAATAGTAAGAGAAATGCAAGTGATATAACCCTGAAATATTCCTTTACACACTACAGATTGACATAGATGACAAAAAAGGGGAATAGTAAACATTGGAGGTGTTAGAGTTACAAAGACAAACATATTAGCACTTGGTAGGGTTGTGAATTGGATATAAATTTGGAATTATGAAATAAAAATGACAAAATTATCCATATCTTTTGAATTAACAATTCTAATACTAAGCATATATCCCATAAAGTTAAGGACGATATAGTGAGGGGTCATTGGAGACCAATATCTGCAGATATAAAGCCCCTACACCTATCGGCACGAACCTCTGGATATAAGCACTTTCTATGTGCCAAGCACTTTGCTAAATGATGGGATATAAAGAAAGGCATCAGTCCCTCTCATCAAGAAGCTTACATTATAATGGGGAAGATCACATGTACATAACTAGGTACAGACAAGCTATATTAGAATAGAAGGAAGATAATCTTAGAAGCAAAGATACTAGCCACTGAGATGGGAATGGTGGTGGGAGAATAAGAGACTGGGAAAAGCCTTCTGTACAAAGTGGGATTTGAACTGAGTGTTGAAGAAAAACAGGGAAGCTAAGAGACAGAAGGAGGGAGAACATTCTAGGCCTAGGAACAGCCAGTACCTGAGTAGGGAAAAGAGTGCCTTGTGTAAGGAACAGCAAGTTCCAGTGTTGCTGGATCACAGAGTTTGCAATATTTGGCTCAGCCCCAGACAAATACAGTTTTAAATTTGGCTAAACATCCAATTTATTTCAATATTTTGATTTAAAATGCAAAGAAAGTTGATGAGAAATGGTTGGAGAATCACACAAGCTCTCCAGCTGGGAGAGCAAAATTGATTTTTTATTATTAGCCACTTAACCAATCAACAAGAATGAAAAGCTAGTTATGACATGAAATTGTCACTTTTCTGTTGGCTAATGATAAGTGCTATATTAAATGATAAATGTACTTAGACTGCAACTGCCTATGTTGCTTCATTTTTAGCAGTGTTTATGTATAAACTAAGCTTTGTAGGGAAGGAATCTATTTGAACAAGATTTTCTTCTTTGTTATCACTGGTATACCAGCTACATTCTCACAAATACTCTACTGAATCATGTCTACTGATTTATGATGCCAACCAATTCATTTGAAAATCTGACAGATAGGGGTGGCTAGGTGGCACAGTGAATAGAGCACTGGCCCTGGAGTCAGGAGGACCTGAGTTCAAATCTGGCCTTAGACACTTAACACCTACTACTGTGTTTCCCCGATAATAAGACCTATCCCGAAAATAAGCCCTCCCCTTACTGTGTAAGATTCCTCTAAAATAAGCCCTCCCCCAAAAATAAGCCCTATTGAGATTGCTACTGTAGTGGTGATCCCCTGCGCTACATGCTACATTATGGTTCCTTCTGTATGCACTGTCCCCCCTCCCCCGGTGAAACGCATGCCGTGCTCCGAGCTGCATCCAATCAGAGCTGCAGCAGTGAGCGCATCATCCTGTTCTTCCCCAGTGATTTGCTTGCTGGCGCCATTGAGAGCAGTGCCGTGGAGGAGAGCTGAGGCAGGACAACATAAGCCCTCCCCTGAAAATAAGCCCTCTGGTGTTTTTCTTTCCAAAAAAAATAATAAGACAGTGTCTTATTATCGGGGAAACACGGGTAGCTGTGTGACCTTGGGCAAATCAATTAACCCCAATTGCCCTGCCTTCCCCCCTCCAAAAAATAAAATAGAATAAAATAAAATTACTATTTGTAAAAAAAAAAAGAAAAAGAAAATCTGACAGATGGGGTGGCTAGGTGGCACAGTGAATAGAGCACTGGCCCTGGAGTCAGGAGGACCTGAGTTCAAATTTGACCTCAGACACTTAACACCTACTAGCTGTGTGAACTTTGGCAAGTCACTTAACCCCAATTGCCCTGCCTTCCCCCCTCCAAAAAAGCAAAAATAAAATAAAATAAAATGATCATTTGTAAAAAAAGAAAATCTGACAGGAGAATAGTAATATAAGAAGGCAGGTTTAAAATCAGGAAATAACTTTAATACTGCAAAGAGAGATGATATAAGGCTTGTCTCTGAAGAACATTTATGATTGTTTCAAGATGGTCCATGGTCTGGCATCATGGTTTTAAAACAGTCTGACATTTGCACTGTACTTGTTCACATGATTATACAACTGATAAAGTATTATTGCAAGGTGACAGAGGGGAATGAGGGAACTTCTCTGGTGAAGTATACCCAACACAAATGAAGCTAAGCAAATGCATCTATCTGTGGGAAACTAGTTTATGCACTGGAATGTTAAACCAGTGTAGTGGTTTGGAAATAATTTGATGACAGGTTGAGAAACTGCAAGAACTCTGCACTTAGAAGCAGGATAATTTCATGTAATCACTGCACAAACACAATTGTTGTGTACATGATCATTAAAGGTTTTGAACTGATGCAGAAATAATTCTAAAATGCTTCAAATATGCACATGCTTGTTGTCATAAAGGAAAATATATTTGTAACATAATTAGACAATTATTTATTGCTTATAGAACCACGAAAGTATGAATTCCTCTGACCATTGTTGTGAACCCCCAATGGGTTCTTGGACCCCTACATAGGAACCACTGGTTGGTTGTTGGCCTTTGTTCTCAAAGAGAACCAAAATGACATCAGTATATCAGGATCAAGGTATAGCGTGTCTGACTATGGATGATCAAGCCAATATAAGTGGAAAAGGTTTTACTACAGATCAAGCACAAATAGTCCACATAAACATTTAGAGTGGGGGTGGCTCTAAATTCGCACATCTCATGTCTCTTTAGAGCTACTACAATTCTGCTTTGCTTATATAGCACAGAACTGTCTTTGATGCTAACACTCTCTGTTGGTTAGTCCTATGCCAGTGTTTCCCATGTCTCACGATCAATACCAAAGTTCTTCAGGGAGACCTTGAGAGTGGCCTTGCATCACGTCTTCTGACCTCCACATGAACAATAGCCTTGCGTGAGTTCTCCATAAAACAGTCTTTTACAAACATATGTTTGGCATTTGAACAATGTGGCCAACCCATTGGAGTTGTGCTCTCTGCAGTAGAGCCTAAACGTTTGTCATTTCAGCTCAAGAAAGGACCTCAGTGTCCGGTACTTTATCTTGCCAGGTGGTGTTCAGAATCTTCCTTGGACAATTCAAATGAAAGCAAATCAATTTCCTGGCATGGCACTGGTAGACTGTCCAAGGTTCACACAACAACAAGATCAGCACAAGAGCTCTGCAGAACTTCAGGTTGGTAGGCAGTCTAATAGCTCTTCTCAGCAAAGAGGTAGAAGACTACTAAGGCATAACATTGCATACACCATCAGATGAGTGCTGTTGTCTTGCTTAGCTGCTTTTCTTTGTTACAAAATACTAGAGTGATCTGCCAAATGAGCTGGGGAAAACAAGGTTAAGTGACTTGACCAGGGTCACACAGATAGTAAGGGCTTGAGGCCAGATTTGTACTCAGGAAAAAGAGTCTTCTGGATTCCAGGACTGGCCTGTCCTGACTATGGGAAAACAATGACGTTCTACTGTCAGGGGAACTGTAAATTTTTGCAACCATTTCAGCACAGTAATTTGGAACTACGTCCCAAAAGTTACTAAATTGTGCAAACCCTGGACCTACCATTACTAGGTCTATGGACAGCTAGGTGACACAGTAGATAGAGTACCAGCCTGGAGTCTGGAGGACCTGAGTTCAAATATGACTCATGCACTTACTAGCTGTTTGGCCCTGGCCAAGTCACTTTACCCTGTTTGTCTCAGTTTCCTCATCTGTACAATGAGCTTGAAAAGTAAATGAAAACCCATTCTGGTATCTTTGCCAAGACCCCAAAGGGGGTCACAAAGACTCAGACAGAACTGAATAACAATGAACTAGGCCTATGCCCGAAAGAATTCACAGAGAAGACAAGATCCATATGTGCAAAAATACTTATAGCTGTTCCTTTTGTGGAAGCAAAATACTGGAAACTAAATGGGAGGGCCAATCAACTGAGGAATGACTGAACAAATTACCGTAATTGAATACTATTGTGCCATAAGGAATGATGAAAGAGATGGTTTTGGTGAAACTTGGGAAAACCTGATGCAGTGAAAATGAGCAGAACCAGGAGAACAGCTTATATAGCGCAGTAAACACAGAATTACGTAGTAAAAATACATCACTTTGAAAGACCCAAGAACTCTGATCAACAAAATGACCAACCATGATTCCTGATTCATGATGAAGAGAGGTACACGGATTGAAATGTGTATTTTCTGGATTTGGCCATTGCTGGAATCTGTTTTTCTTTGCTATGCATATTTGTTAAAAGGATTTTGCTTTTATTCTTTTTTTTTTTTTAATGGGGGAGAAGTGGGGGCAAATGAAAAAGGGTTTTGTTCATTAAAAAAATTAATTTAAAGAATTTTTAAAGATTAAAAAATAACTAAAGCGAAAGGGCTTTACTAACCTCCGAGATCCATCCATCCCTTCCTGCTCTCAAAACCATGATCCATTCTTTTCCACCATTCTCAGGCTGGAGGGGATAGGGTAGGGGCGTGAAGAGCTCCCTGCAATGTTTACACAGTCCTAGGACTACATTTCCCAGAATTCTTTGTGTTAGGAAGGTACCGTATGTGAGAGAAAAAAAAAAAAAAACCTTCGTTCACAAAACAGGACTACATTTCCCAGTATCCCACGGGGCTCTCCGTCCCGCCCCTCCTCGCTCCCTTCTTTGGCTGGATCCTCTTACGTTGCCAGCGTGGACTCCTGCCGGAAGCAGCTGTGGAGCAGCAGGTGGAGTCCGAAGCTGAGGTGGGAGTCCTGGTGGGGGGAAGGCGGAATGGGGAAAGTGGGAGTTGGGGAGGTCCGTGGCCTGGCGTGGCATCACTTGTTCCCCAAGGGTCAGCAAAAAATGAGCTTAGAGATCAAGTCTGCCCGTTGGACAGAGGGGGGAAACTGAGGCCCAGAGTCTGAGGTGCCTTTGTCGTTCAGTAGTTTCGGGCTCTTCCTGACTCCGTTTGGATTTTTCTTGGCAAAGATACTGGAGTGGTTTGCCATTTCCTTCTCCAACTCATTTTACAGATGAGAAAACTGAGGCAAACTGGGTTAAGTGACATGCCTACGTTTCCACAGTTAGTAAATGTTTGAGTCCGAATTTGAATTCAGGTCCGCATCCACTGCCCCTGGGGTGCCCTTAAGGGCCCACAGAAGACACGCCCACACTGTATCTCGAGGGATGGAAGGGTTTGATCCCCTCCTCTCTCTCCTCTCCCCTCCCTGCTGAGCGCCTCTGCCCCAATCCTTCTCCCCTCCCTTCCAATGCCCAACTCCCTTGTGGTTATTTCCTTTTTATTCTAAGTATTACATACATATGTGCATGTTGTTTCCCCCTACAGAATGTCAGCAACTTGAAGGCAAGGCAGGGCAACATGCATTTATTTATTAGACTCCTACTATGTCCCAGGCACTGAACCAAATGGTGGAGATACAAAAAAGTGCAAGAGATCATGCCTGCCTTTAAGGACCTTGCAGTCTAAAGGAGGAGATAACATGAAACAACTATGAAGGAGCTGTTTCACCTTTGTCTTTGTACCCTAGGCCCCTGGCACAATGTATATACATAGTAGATGTTTAATAAATGCTTGTTGATTAGTTGTTGGGGGGCAGGGGCGAGCTGATCTTGCACCTACCCATCCACACACAAAGGGAGGAAGAGAGGAGAGAATCGGAGAAAAGGGACTTGGGATCATGATTGCTGTCTTAGACTTTTGAAGGACTGTTTTATAGAAAAAGGATTAGCCTCATTTTCCTTGGCCGGAGAGAGAAAAAAGGAGTAGGTAATGGTGAAAGGCAGATTTCAGAAAGGAAAAGGGCTATATAAAATTATTTAATCAAAAACATTTATTAAGCACCTGATAAGTACTGTGTGTAGAAAGACAAAAAGAGAGCGTCCTCTGCCCTTAAAGGACTTTATATTTGCTGCCTTGGGAGGAAGTAGGTACCTCCTCATTGGGGAACTCTGTAGGCATATTGAGCTGATTCTGTGACAGCTGTTGTAAAGAGCTCTCCAGCCTTAAGAAGAAAGGTGGAATAGGTGGGCCTTTAAGTTCCTTTCCATCCACTGTGTATCTATGACCCTGACTTGTCCAAGTGAGAGGAAAGGGAGAGTGTTGGAGAGAACGTTGATAATAGGTCCTGGCTGGCCTTGGCCTGAATCCAGGACTTTTATGCTTTCCCAGGACAATTTGAATGGATATGTGGGCTCCAAGAAGTACAGATCTTAGAGTTTTTTTCTTCACACTCCTACACGATCCTCTCTTACCCTCTTGTATCCCCAGGGGAGAGACTCCCTGCTCACTTCAGTTGTTCCTTTCCCACTATAAGACTGGTCCTGAGGGGGTATGGTAGGATTAGTATTTATTTTGTGAGTGGGTGCCCTTGACTAACTCCCAGTAGACTCTTCTTAAATGACAGGTGGCAAAGAGAAGGCCATTATCCCGGGTGGAGGCAGCCTAACCCATGAACCTTCTTCCCTGTCCCTCCTACTCCTTGGCCAGAACATGGGCTTCTTTTATCTATGACCTCTGCCTTTTGCCTAATTAGAAATTCAACCTGATGAGGAGTAGGAGTCCATTAGAATCTTGGACTAGGAATCAGGGGACTTGGGTTTGAAACCTTTTTGCTTCTTATCTGTGTGACCCTTTGCAACACAATTTCATTTCTCTGGACCTGTTTCTGCATCTGTTAAATGGGGTGGAATATACTTATGCTACTATACTGTTGTGAGTAAAGCATTTTGTAAACCTTAAAACACTACAAAAGTAAGGGTTGTTATCTTTGTGGTTGTTGTTATATTATTCTTATTGCTTTTGATGGGACTCAGCTAGGATTGACCCTGTGACAAATTGTTATCCTACTATATTATTATTTTATATTTACTGTTCTCTGGACAGTTGCACAGGTGACTTAAAAAAATAAAACAAACCACTTGGTTTGTAATTGATTAAAACTATTAGATTTAGGGGTGACTAGGTGGTGCAGTGAATAGAACACTGGCCCTGGAGTCAGGAGGACCTGAGTTCAAATCCAACCTCAGACACTTGACACACTTAATAGTCTTGTGACTTTGGGCAAGTCACTTAACCCCAATTGCCCTCCAAAAAGCAAAAACAACAACAACAAAGTATTAGACTTTAATCTCCCTGAGAACATCCTGAGTCTAACTCCAGCAGCAGGCACCACAGTGGGGATGATGTGCACCTCCTCCTGACTCCACAGCATTTTGATCTCCTCTGCCAAGTCTGTATTTTTAAAGCTTCTGGTCCACATAGCTTTGGCAGCATCTACTAAAAAGCATTGCTCTTAATGCTTGTTAACTTGACTTCCCAAGGCTTTGTGGATCAATCTTACATCCAGGAGATTGTAGGCAACACTTCAGTCTGTGCTAGAGGTCTGGTTCCAGACCAGCTGATTGGCTGATTTCTCCGGGATATCTTGAGATCTGAATCTGTTGTAGCAGTGGTGGTGGTAGGAAGGAGACTTGTAATCTGTCAGGTCTTGAATAGTAGTAGCTTGTCATGTGTATTTCTAGTCACTGGGTTACGCTGTTAGGTATTGAGTAGTTGCCAGACTTTGCCACCTGCACTGAGCCATAGTCTCTACCCTTTCCTTGAATAATCTACATTGATCATAAAGCCCAGACTCCTTAAGATAACTGTAATTTCCAGTAGCTGTTATTAGTATTGATTTGTTGGAATGAGGGAAGGAAGGATGAAGAAGCAGCAGGTGGGGGAAGGGGGTTGGGAGGGGGTAGGAGAGGAAAGGAGGAAAGGACCAAAAGAACAACATATGTTGGTAAGTGTCTGCTCTTTACATAGCTCTGTGCTAGACACTGAGAGAGACACCGAGTTTAGAAGAAACACTTTTTCTGCCCTCATGAAACTTGTGGTTAAGTATGGGGATAAGGCAGAAACACTAATAATAGTAATGATAATTATTATTATTATAGCTAACATTTATGTAGTGCTTTAAGATTAGTAAAGTACTTTAAATATATTATTTGATCCTCAAAATGGGGTAAGTGCTATTATTAGCCCCATTTTACAGATGAGGAAACTGAGGTTGAGAAAAGATAAATGACTTGCTCAGGGTCACACAGCTAGTTAACTGATTGGTGCAGAAGTCAAACTTTGGTCTTTCTGACCTCTGTAATGGTAACGGAATTTAAAGATCCCCTTGTATTGGCTTGGTTTTTGGGTTGAGTTTAAAACCCAGAACTTATGAATCCCGCTTGTGGGATGGACTTGTTGATGTGAAGAGAGGGGGCTGAACTGGGAAGAGCTGGTGCCATGGATTTAGAGAAAAACCCAAGCAGAGAGAGGCAAGAAGAACTTCTGGGAGCCAGCATCTGGAGACTGCTGCTACTGTCGGAGAGAGAGAAATGAGAACTGAGGACCGAACTGGGAAGAAGCATGACTGTGGTGCCAGTATTTGGTCTGTTTTGATATTACTTTGCCAGATGCATCTGCTGGAAAAGGACAGTGCTGTTGTCGCAGAGGTTCTGGAACCTTGCTGTTGGTTCAGAAGCCCTGATGGAGGATTTTCTTTTATGTTTACAGAAATCCTGAAGGAGGGTCTTGCTGATGTTTTCAGGGGTCCTGAGACTGTTCTGCAGCAGAGTGATTGATGAGGACACTGGCAATGTATATTGTGGCTTTGTTAAGCTTTGTCTTCCTTGGAACAGAGATTGCTGAGAACTTGCCTAGGGTCAAGATGAAGAAAAGGCTTGTCTTTGGGTATTAAATGCTGTGATGATATAACCTTGTGGTGGCTTAAGGGTAGATGGCCCTCCACTACTCTCCATCTGCTCTCCACTTCCCCTTTGAAAAGATTGTTGGTGGTGATGGATGGTATTATAATTCAGTTATGGTCCAGGGGTGGAAAACTTTTGACTTTTATACTTTGTGACTGACCAAATTGTTTATGATTGGAAACTAATCTCTGGTTGAATAGAGAGAAGACTTTGTGATTGACTAAATGTATGTACTCCCAGGGGTGGAATACTTGGACCTTAGTACTTCGTGATTGAATTGACTGAGTTACCCTGTATTTTGATTTTCTGCGAATGTTTTGCCTTAATCTGTCACTGAATAAATGGAGTTTGCTATGTTCATAATCCAAACCTGGAAGTTGCTTGTGCTTGGCATTACAACCCCAAGTCCAGTGCCCTTGTCTATTACACCACCTAGCTGTCTCAGAATCTCAAGTGTATCAGAGAGGTACACAACAAAGTATTATGTGAGGTTGGAGCACAGGAGGTCTTATGTGAAGGGATCTGAAAAGGCTTCATGAATCAGGAGGTGGAGTTGAGTGGTCTAAAACAGAACTGCAACTGAGCCCTGTCCATGGACATCACATAACCTCTGCTTGAACAGTAATAATGTCATGTAAGGTTGTTGTGAAGTTCAAATGAGCCAATATGTGCAAAATGCTCTACAAAGGTAATTGATTGTTATTACCTTCTTACAGTAGGTTTGGGGCAGGTAAGGGGAAGGACCCAACTTTTCTTTTCTTTTTTTTTTTTTAAAGCAATTGGGGTTAAGTAACTTGCTCAAGGTTACACGGCCAGTTATTTTGTGTGGGTGCTAAGTATCTGAGGCCGGAACTGATCCCAGTTCTCCTAACTCCGGGGCCAGCGCTCTTATTCAGTGCACCACCTGGCCGCCCCCCAACTTTTCTTACCTTGTCTGTGACCTTGGTCCCCACAGGTGCAGCAGGCATGGCAGACCCCTCAGAGGGCACTCGGATCCTGGTCACTGGGGGCTCTGGCCTAGTGGGGAAGGCCATACAGAGAGTGGTAGCTGATGGTGCCAGCCAACCTGGGGAACAGTGGATATTTGTCTCCTCCAAGGATGCAGACCTGATGTAAGTGATTCATACCTTTTTCCCCTGGGCTCTTACACATATCTTTTTCTCTCTATCCAGGCAGTAGGGTTGGGTTGTATTAGACTGGAATGAGCTAGGAATGAGCCAGACCTAGGGCATAGCAGTAATGCCAGTCTGCCTAATTCCCACCCTGGGCAAACATCCTGGTCCCCCACCTTATGCCAAGAAAGCCAGATCTTACTCACATAATAACTTTATTATAAATTTAAAAGGAATAACAAGTTGTACATAATTGATTTGCTGTTTCATGTGCAGTCATCTTCTTCATTATACTATGTTATAGAAATGTTTTTTATTCTGTGGATTAAAAATAAATAAAAAAGAATTAAGAGAACTAGCTTAACTTGCCCCACCCTTTCTCGTCCTACTTCTACCTGGAAGCCCAGCCACTTCCATTAGCCCTTCTCTTTAGTGTCTTTCTCCCCTTTCCCCAGGCTACCACATAGCCACACATCTCTTGTCCCTTGGCTTCTTGGTCCCTGGTCCCTTACACTACTAGTCAGTTAATCGCTCATTTATTCAGTCTTAGGTGTTTTTTAGTTGTTTGTAGTCTGACTCTTTGTGACCCCATTTGGGATTTTCTTGGCAAAGATACTAAAATGGTTTGCCCAAGGTCTAGTAAGTGTTAAGTGTCTGAAGCCGGATTTGAACTCAGGTCCTCCAGACTCCAGGGCCAGTGCTATATTCATTGCACCACCCAGCTGCCCCTATCTATGAGATTCTTATAAATTTTTTATTTAGATGGGCAAGTAGGCATATGCTTTAGTGCCCTATTCCTTTTTCTCTTATTCTTGGGGTTCATAGAAAATAATGGAAGACGAGCATTGATAGAATTCCCCTATTTACAGTGTTTCCTATATT
This sequence comes from Petaurus breviceps papuanus, assembly GCF_028583685.1. NCBI lineage: Eukaryota > Metazoa > Chordata > Mammalia > Diprotodontia > Petauridae > Petaurus > Petaurus breviceps. The sequence goes on along the minus strand of NW_027186112.1, from coordinate 1,566,834 downwards.
TTTAGCAGATATTGCCTTGTAAATGCATGATTTTTCAACAAACTAACCACCATATTGTTTCTTTATTTTTTTTTTTTGGAGGGCAATTGGAGTTAAGTGATTTGCCCAAAGTCACACGGATAGTAAGTGTGTCAAGTGTCTGAGGCTGGATTTGAACTCAGGTCCTCCTGACTCCAGGGTGGGTGCTCCATTCACTGCGCCACCTAGCCACCCCCACCATACTGTTTCACATATAACACATGGGAGGTGCTAGAGTTTTTGGATTCCAGCTTCTAACAGGTTCACTCTTACTCTGGTCAGATAGGAAGGACAGGAAGACAGCTTCAGAGAGGTTAATCTTTATTCTAGTCTAGTCTTCTCAAGAGGGAGTTGCTAATAATGGGAGAACCAATTCCTACAGCATTCCCTAATAACCCTTCTCACAGGGGCCAGTGAAAATATAATAGGATCTAGAACTCCTATGGAATCCCCTGAGCCTCAGTAGGGGCTGGTTGAGGCAAACACAGATTCCCCCCCAGCCTTGAGAGGGACCAATCAAGTTACACACAACATTACACTCTCATATTCCCCTATGGGTTCCCCCCTCACTGACCAGTGCCCACTTGATTTATAGGGCAACAGACAAAGAAGGCATCTGGCAAACATTAAGCTCACAGGGTAACTTTAGCAATATTGTCATTTTGTGCAAGGGAAGTAAATATCAATTATGTCACCCCTATATTTCATGGTGCAGTCACAATAGGACTGTCTTTCACTATGATTCTAGGAATTACTGTCTAGGGTCCTTGGGGCTATTCTGGGAGTTATGTCTAACACCTGGAAACTAGACATTGCCATGGCCATGGATCCTGACAAACTGAACTCTAAAAAAAGATAACAAAATTTTTACATATACTCCACTCCTCCTGCCTGAATCCTGGCCTTTACAATCAAAACAGGCAATACTTTGGCCCTTACAATCAACACGTGACACCTTTAGAGGTCCTTGAGCCAAGAAACTAAAACATAACATTCACAATCCATAATAACAACAATAACATGGTACAATAACAAGAATATAGGCTGCAGCAACACAGACCTTGTGTTGGGTATCCTATATATAACAACAGTGTAGTACCAGAGTGGGTACATGGCCTCAAACAGACACAAAAATAGCTTGCCCTTTTCCCCAACAAGTATGGCCAACTAAAACAAACTTAGCATTCAGTATGTAACAGCACACAGTATGTGCCACACAGTATGTACCTGCTTTGTACGTTCTTCAGGGACCAAAATCTTTAGGGAGTAAGCAGCCAGCTCCTCCTTCCTTCAGGTACTGTCCATAATATTGCTTATACATCAGGGGGCCCTGGGCCAGGGTCTTCCCACATCCCCAGGGGCAGTAGAGAACACAACACAATCCACCCCTAGGTCACAGTTCATTCCAGGGCCACAATAGATTACAATCCCCTCGATCAAAGCAGAGGGCCCAAATCTTCTCTCTGAAAGTCCTCTTGGGGTGTGTCCTTCTCCATGATGCAGCTTCAGACTCCCACTAGGTGCTCAAATAAGCCAAAAAGTCTGAGTCTTAGCACTACTCCAGCTCCTGCCACAAGGTCTGGGGGGCAGCTGGACAACAAAGCCAAGAGGCTGGACTCCCAGGGTGTTATGGCACATCCCCCATCCCACCATGGACAGCTCCACCCCATGGTCCCTACCTATCCCAGGGGGACGTAGCACGAAAGCACATTCAGTGCTCCTGCCTTGCTGAAAAGCTTTTATCTTGGTGCAAGGCTGAGTCCCCAACTCTGTGGTTCCTCCTCCTGCAGGTCTGGGGGCTGAGCACTCCCTGCTCCTGCCACAGTCTAGATTCAGGCAGCTCTCTGCTCCTGCTGTATGCCTGGGGGATACACTGGGGAAGGGGCTGCTCCATTCCAAGCTCTCTCTGCTCTTGTCAGGGTCCAGGCACAACAGGTGCCAGGGGCTCTTTCCTGCACCCCCCCCCCCCACCTCCTGTCTCTGGCCCACATCCCTCCAGCTCCTGGCAGCTTGTCTTCCTTCAGCCTCATGTAGGGAGGGGCCACTTTTCCCATGCACCCTTTCCCTTCATTACAACATATCCAAAGTTCTCCTCCAACTCATCAGATAACTGTGCCTCTTGAGCAGAGGGAATAATAAATATCCAAGCCCTGAGAATTTTGGTCTTAATCTCTAACACTTTTTGGGTTTTCTCCTGTGCCTCTTTTTCCTCCCATTCCTGGGATAAATCAGCCTGAACCTCCTGTACCTGGGTTCTATTGACAACAGTTTGTCAGTGTTTTTTCTCACAAGGGCTAACTTTAATCAAACTTTAACACAAGAAACTGAATTGCCCATTCAGCTCCCCCCACCTCCCAGTCATGTTTAACTCTCACAGCCTTGGCTCCCACTAGTTTCCTCAGGAGTGCTGGTGCAGTAAGGAGGGGGAAAAAAGGGGTTATCTCCCAGGGCCCCTGCTCTAGGCACTGGGGAAACTGCTCCCTCTGCTGCTGCTGCTGCTGCTGCTTCTTGCTTGGTTTTTCTCAGGTTATGGTTGCCTGTTCCACCATCACTGCTTCTGCCAGTGGGTCAAGGTCTCTCTGAATACTGCCACTTCTGCAACTGCACACTGACTCTTCTATACCTTCAGGGCTGTCAGTCTGGATCTCCCAAAGCATTTCTACAATTCCCTCAGCCTTTCTAGCTCCCTTCTTAACAAGGATACCCACAATTTTTAGCAAAACCCAGAAGCAAAACTTAAAAGCCTCTAGGGGTAGGGGGTACATCCTCCCACTCCTGGGAAGGGGTCAATACTCCATCCTCCCATCCCTGGGGAGGGTTTCATAGCTACCATAGCTACAAAAAATACCACAATAATTCCAGTCCCACTAAACCCCATCTTCTCTTTGCCTTTAGTCTTCACAGATCCTATCCTTGTCACCAGTTGTTTCACAGATAACACAAGGGAGGAACTGGAGTTTTTAGACTCTAACAGGTTCACTCCTGATATGGTCAGACAGGAAGACAGCTTCAGAGAGGTTAATAATCTTACTTTATTCTAATCTAGTCTTCTCAAGAGAGAGTTGCTGATAATGGGAGGACCAACTCCTGCAGCATTCCCTAATCACCCTTCTCACAGGGGCCAGTGAGAACATAGTAGGATCTATGGCTCCTGTGGAAGCCCCTAAGCCTCAGTGGGGGCTGGTTGAGGCTAACACAGATCCCCCCTGTGTGGGACAAAAGGACTCTTGCCCAACTAAAAATAAGCAGAGATATCTCCAAGTGGAGACAGGAAGGATTTATTGAATTATTTCTTCTTGCAAGAAGGGCGGTCTCACTACTAGAGGCAGTCTAGTAGGAGAGGCAAAATATAAAATGCAAAGCTTGGTTATATACCAAAAAAAACACCTCTTCCCACACCCACCCCTTGTCCTGTCCTGTTCCCATTAATTAGGAACTGAGGCTCATAATCTTAACCACAAAAATCTGCTGGCATTGCAAGTGAAATGTCAGTAATATCAAAAAGCAAAAGGTGCATGTCTAGCGGACCCAAAAACAGACAAAATATGTCTTCATTATCAACTTAGATATGAAAGCAGAAGATAAATGTTGTAACTATATCAATATAGGTATGAAAGCAGATAGTATTTTCTGAATCATGGGATTTTAGGACATGGTGACCTTCCCAGAGTTCCACAGCAGGATTTCCAATTTTATATTTGTACAGGTCAGATGGTGGTCAGTGGAAACAAGTCTGGGACATTTGGGCCTGTGGTTAAATTTGCAGGGTCTGTGCTTTCCCCTCCTATAAATAGTTAAGCTTAGCAAAAACTTCAGCTTATTACCAGGGAAGTAAAGCAAGGGTCCCAGGCTCTCAGCTCAGGCTACTAAGTCTTTGGTACTTTATTACAATTCTGTTCAGATTTCTGGAATGTTACCTGAGAAGTTTTCACTTTTATTCCATTCACCCCCAAGCCTTGAGGGTGGTAGATCAAGTCACACACAGCAACACACTGTCATATTCCCCTATGGGTTCCCCTCTCACTGACCAGTGCCCACTTGATTTATAGGGCAACAGACAAAGAAGGCACCTTGCAGACATTAAGCTCACAGGTTAACTTTAGCAATATTGTCATTTTGTGCAAGGGAAGTAAATACCAATTATGTCACCCCTGTATTTCATGGTGTAGTCACAATAGGACTGTCTTTCACTATGATTCTAGGAATTACTGTCTAGGGTCCTTGGGGATATTCTGGGATTTATATCTAACACCTGGAAACTAGATATTGTCATGGCCATGGATCCTGAAAAACAACTCTAAAAAGGATACTAAAATACTCCTTATATAAACATACCCAGTAGAGAAACAGGTCACATGTATAAAACTTAGGAATCTGATAACGAAGTTTATTGAAAGATTTTGGGGTTTTTTTGGTCTTTATTAATTTGTTTACTTTTAGTTTACATGATTTATTACCACAATTCCTTGGGTTTCAAATTTTCTCTCCCTCCTGAAAGTTATTTTTTGTAGCCAGAGGAGGTCTTGGGTCAGGTTGGGATACACAGGAGGGACTCCTCAGGTCTGTCTTGAGTTGGATCTCCACCTGCTAGCCAATATTATAGAAGTTTATAGTCACAGATTGGCTAGATGGGGAAAGAAACTGATCTAGGGAAAGCGCAGTGCTTTTCTAAATAATCTCCCCCAGGAGTCTCTGGAGGGGTTGAAGCACTAAAATACTTTCCACCAGCTGTCTGACTCAGATCAGCTGAGGTTGGGAAAAGTGAGGGTATCAGCACTTGTGTTACCCTTTATTTTAAGAATCCTAAATGGCTGGGGAGGGGACTAGGAGTTAGCCTAAACTCCCCCTCCCAACATGACTCACAAACCCTTTTTTTTTTTTTCTTTCTGGAGGTGGGGAAGGTAGGGCAATTGGGGTTAAGTGACTTGGCCAGTTTTGTGTTAAGTGTCTGAGACTGGATTTGAACTCAGGTCCTCCTGACTCCAGGGCTGGTGTTCTATTCACTGTGCCACCTAGCTGCCCCTCCACACAAACCCTTTCTGAAGCATATTAAGGGTTGTTTCAGTTTCCTAGTTCCCTGGGATTCTAGGGCAGTGATTAGCAGAATAGGGTGGTGAGAATTGGATCAGATAGTTCATCCTTCTTATCTCTAGGTAAGATGTGGAAATCCACTCTCTATAAGAGCTAAGGGAAACCACTGAGAAAATGCTGCACCTGGACTGTGCTGAGCATTATCAGTTTTAGAAACAGTAAGAAATCTTCCCAGTAGTTTAGAGATATAAGGCAAAATGGTAAAATTTCAATAAGTTGCTTTAGTGAAGAGAAAACGGTTACGAATTCCTAAGGAGTTTTTTGTTGTCTGGGTTGTTAACTAGCTTGCTCAAAGTCAGTGGAAATGACCTTTAGCTTTACTTCTTAAGGGAGAACAATAGAGCCTTTATTCTAAGGAATTACAGATTTTCCTTTGGAGTCTGACCTAGATAGGGTTGGGAGGTGGGACAGGAAACCACAATATTAAAGGAGAAAAGGATCTAGTTTACCAATATAGCTATGTATGCATGTGTACATTTTCTAGCAAAGCAATGTTATAATTTAGGTTTAGGGTGGAAGGCTGTTATTTGCCATTTTAAATTTTTTTTTGAGGGGGGACGGCAGGGCAGTTGGGGTTGAGTGACTTGCCTAAGGTCACACCGCTAGTAAGTGTTAAGTGTCTGAGGCCGGATTTGAACTCAGGTCCTCCTGACTCCAGGGCCAGAACCCTATTCACTGTGCTACCTAGCTACCCCAAATTTCAAAATTTTTAAGTGTAGACACATCTTTATACAATATTAACAAGGGTATAAAACTAGAGACCAGACAGTAGGGAAAGCATTCCAGGCATCAAGTTCTATTGGTCTTGAAAGCATATGCAGTTGGTGATATCCTCTCCTCAGTTACCTTTTTTTTTTTTCAGTACTAATAAGGGCTGAGATTTTTTTCCCCAAAAATCTTTGATATCTTCCTGTTTTTCACATAGCTTATGAATCAGTCCCTCAACATTAGGAATGACTGATAAATCATTTTGTATGTCATTTGATTATATACATATGATCACCTTAAATAGTAATTTGATGCTTTCTCTGTCCCTGTTTGATGCTTGTCATAATAATAATAGCTAGCATTTATATAGCAATACATATTGCTATATATTCTATATATCCCTATAACTGTCTATTTCTATGTACAATCTTGTTTGATCCTCACAACAACCGTGTAAGTGCTATTATTTTCTTTTTTTTGTAACATTCTTTTTTAAATTATTTATTTTTAGTTTTCAACATTCACTTTCATAACTTTTAAATTTTCTCCCCCTCCCTTTCCAGGATGGCTTGCAGTCTGATAGAAGCACTACACATGCATTCCTATTAAACACATTTTCACATTACTCATGTTGCATATAAGAATTATAACAAATGGAAAAAACCATGAGAAAGAAAAAACAGCAACAAAATAAAACAAAACCAAAAAGAAAATAGTCTGCTTTGTTCTGCATTCAGACTCTATAGTTCTTTCTCTGGATATAGATGGCGTTTTCCATCATGTGTCCTTTGGAATTGTTTTAAGTCCTTGCATTGCTGAGAAGGGCTAAATCTATCAAAACCAATCCTTGAACAATGTGGCTGTTCCTGTGTATATTATTCCCATTTTAAAGAAGGGAAAACTAAGTTCACGGGAGGTAAAGTGATTCATGAGGTGGGATTTGAACTCAGGTCCTCCTGTCTCCAAGTCTGACACTCTTAATCCACTGTGCCACTTAGCTGCTTTGTGATATTTAGAGCCTTCCTGATTCTCCTCTTGTACAAAGGATTTGGGATATGTAGACGTGGTTTCTGTTAGTCTGCAAATCTTTTTGTCTTATTTTCATTCCTTTTTCTGGATACCTGCTTTTCACCATTCATACCTGTTCCCACCTTTGCATTAAAGTAACTGAGTGACAAATTGTATATTGAATTTTTTGGAAGGTCTTTTCAAGTTCTTTGCAGAATTTCTCTTTGTCTTCTGCTACTGATCTTGGAAGATAAGTTTATAATTATTTTCACGATGGTTCCTTTGCAAATACTTATCATCAAACAACACAGTACAAGATGATAAAATGTTGTTCTTTGTTGCTTTTTGGCACATGATAAAACCAGCTTTTCCTATAACTTTATTAAGATCATAGATTTATGGCTAGAGGAGACCTTAGAGGCCACTGAGTCCAAATTACTCATTTTATAGATGAGGAAACTGAGGTTAAGTGACTAGTCCAGAGTCATACAGTCAGTGTCTACCTGTGAGCCATCTTTCCATTTATCTGCAACTTCCTTCTGTCTTCTAGATTTGTTTATAGCAAAATCATCAGGATTGATACATTTCAGTTCCTGTCCTTAAGGAATAGTATGTCTGTTCCTTGCTCATTGCATCAGAGTCTCACATTTGGAATACCAAGAGCTAAGTTAATGTGCACGCACATTTTTTACTGTATGATTCATAGCTCCCTCTGCTCTGCACACGATATACACATAATAAAAATGTATGTTGAGTCAGGGTATGATTTGCCTCTCCCCTTGCCAGGGACACAGCCCAGACCCGAGCCCTGTTTGAGAAGCACCGGCCTACACATGTCATCCATTTGGCAGCCATGGTGGGTGGCCTCTTCCGGAACATCAAGTATAACCTGGACTTCTGGGTAAGGAAGCCTTCTGCCCTTAGAGCTGGAAATGGGGAAGACCCTTCAAGGTACTCCCTCTTCCTCCTCCTCTCTCAATTTCCTGAGGTGCTGTCTTGGAACTTCTCAAGAGGAAGTGTGCCCAGTGGTAGGACTCATTCCTGTGTAGAATTATGCAAGTATTAAGCCCTTCCTAAGGACCAACTGTATGCCCAGGGTTCCTGGAAGCTGGGAGAAAGAAACATGACAGAGCCAGAGGTTTAGGGGCTCATTGAAGAGCTGGGGAAACTAGTATATTTTTTAAGGTTTTATGCCCTAATACCACATATGTGTGAGTATGTGTGAGTATGTGTGTGTGTGTGTGCATGTGATTGAAGACCAACATGGAGGGTGCAGTTCCATGCAACCAGAATTTATTCGGTACATACTAGATTGGTTGAAGCAGCAATTTGGGTTAGGTCTCTGCCAAGGGCATGGTTCCTGAGCACCCGTAGTGCCCGAGCCCCAGCTCTTCCCCAGCACCTCCTGTCCCCAGTCATACCCCCTAGGCCTGCCAGCCCTTCAGTCTTACTTGGATTTGGCTTGGGTTGAAGTTCAGTTACAACTTGATAGCTTTGTAACTTTTTAGAAGGCACTTCCCACTCTGAAGTTCCATATTTCCATATTTAAAATAGGGATTTAATATTTAAAACAGGGATAACAATACTTAGTATTGTGTGCTTTGGAGGGCCGTTGTGGGCAAAGTGCTTTGTAAACATTTGAGTTCTCTAGAAATGGGGAGATGCAATCATAGAGTCAGTACTGAGAATGTCAGAGTTGGAAGGGACCATAGAGCTCCTCTAATCTGGGGGTTCCTAACCTTTTTCAGGCCATGGCCCCCTTTGGCAGTCTGGTGAAACTGTGGACCTCCTTCTCAAAATAATATTGTTGGTTAAAATTTGCCTTTTCTTCCCACTCCAACCTACCCTCCCTCCCAAATGAGAATGAAAGAAAAAAAAAACCGTTACAAACATGAATAATCAGACAAAATACGTTTTCTACTTTGGCCATGTTCAAAAAACATATATGTCTCACTCTGTCCTCTGAGGCTTACACCTCTTTATCAGGAGGTGGGTAGTGTGTTTCATCATTAGTCATCTGGAATTGGGATTGGTCATTATGTTGATTAGAGCTCCTAATTCTTTTAAAGTTTTTTTAAGTCTTTACCATATTGTTGTCATTGTATGAATTGTTCTCCTAGTTCATAATACTGTTTTTAAATGCATAAAATAAAATTTAGAGGATTACAAAGGAAAAAAGTTCTATCAAATTACTATACACGCACAGATGTAGGTATAGGTATATATAGATATTTATATGTAGGTATATATAGATATTTATATCTATATATGACTGAGGTCACAGGCCCCACGATCTGCATGTTTTCTGGGCTGCAATTTGATCATCTCCTCTTGTCTCCTTGAGCCAGTATGGTAAAATAGATTGGAAGGAACAAAACTTGGGTTCTGATCCTGACTCTGCTACTTACTAACTGTGATAATGACTTTGGGCAAATCACTTTGCCTCTGAGCCTCAATTTCCTCAACTATAAAATGAGGACAATAATAATTGTACTATTCACCTTATGAGGAAAAGTGCTTTGTAAACTTTAAAGGACTATAGAATTACGGAATCTGATTGAGTTGGCAAGGATTTTAAAGGCCAACTTGTTAATCCTGTAGCTGCATAAGAAGTCCCTCTACAACCTACCCAATTTCTGGTCATTCAGCCTTTGCTTGAAGACTCTAATGAGCCTATTTTACTTTTAGATAGCTCTAGTTATTGGGAAATCTTCACTTTTATCAAGCCAAAATCTTCTTGGCTGCAGGGTCTTCCCACTAGTTCAAGCAGAACAAGGCTAACTTAACTCTTCCAGATGAGAGCCTTTCAGGTATTTGAACACAGCTGTCACACTCCTCTAAGCCTCTTCTTCTCTCTAGTATTCTAGATCTGTCCAAACCCCTCATTTTACTAAAGAAGGAACTGCGGCCCAGAGAAAGCAACTAGCTGGAGGTCAATTGAAAAGGAATTGGCAGTGAATTGTAGGGGAGGGGGAAAGGAAAATCATAGATGACTGTGGCTGAGTGGGGACATCATGTTCTGTCTCTCACTTCTCCAGAGGAAGAACATTCAGATCAATGACAACGTCCTACACTCAGCCTATGAGGTGGGCACCCAGAAGGTGATCTCCTGCCTCTCCACCTGTATCTTCCCTGACAAGACCACCTATCCCATCGATGAGACCATGGTAAAGCCCCTTGCCCTTGAGTGCCTGATGGAGGGAGGGGAGAGGACTGGGAGGAAGGGGCAAGTGGAAGTGTGGGCCCCCCAGTACCTTTGGGCCTCAAGGATCTCTTTCTCTTTCTTTCTCTCCCCTTTCCCATCCCTACACTCAGATTCACAACGGACCCCCACACAACAGCAACTTCGGCTACTCCTATGCTAAGCGCATGATCGACGTGCAAAACAGGTCTGGGGTGGTTGGGAGGCAGCAGTGCCAAAAGCCTCAGGCCGCTGTCTTGTCACACACACTTCCAGGCCTCACAAGCCCCACTTTCCAACCAGTCAATCATCGAGCATTTATTAAGCACCTACTGTATTAAACACCGGGCATACAAAAATGGTAATATAATTATTATAAGAATAGCTCATATTTATGTAGCTTTTACTATGTACTGGCTCTCTGCTAAGTGCTTTACAAATACTTTATTTCAGAAATGAAGTAAACCCTTCTCTCATTAAGATTATGTTCATTTGGGAGAGACAGCAAGTACATATATAATCAACCAATCAAGCATCTATTAAGTACCTATTTATTAAGTACTTATTTATAGTTATATAACCTATTTATTAAGTAGCTAATTAAGTCAGTCTATTTGCTACATGCTGGGGATACAATGGATGGGATCAATCCCTACCTTCAAGGAATTTTCTATCTAATTTGGGAGATAATGTGTACATAAATGGGTATATACAAGATTCGTGCAGAGTAAAAGGAGAGTAACCTTAAAGTGTAAGGCACTAGTGTCTAGAGGATCCTAGAAAGACTTTCTTCAGACAGCGGCATTTCAGCTGAACCTTGAAGCAAGCCAAAGACTCTAATAATCCAAGATGAAAGGGAGAGCGTGCCAGGCATGCGGGACAGCCAGTGCAGAAGTATAGAGGTGGGAGAGGTGTGTTGTATATGAGGAATTGCCAGAAGGCTGGGATGATGAGACTATAGAGGGGAATAATACATAAGAAGACTAGAAAAATAAGGAGAAAAGAACAAGGCTGTGAAGAGCTTTATTTCTTAAAATGAGTTTTTTATTGATGTATTGGGGTTTTTTTATAGCACCATAGTTTTCCCCTAGTTTCCCTTCCTCTCTCAGAGAGCCATCCCATATAACAAATAGTATTTTTTAGAAGGGAAAAAATGAAAAAGAAGATGGGAAAATGAAATAAATAATCTATACATCAGAAGAGTCTAAAAATGTATATACTGTACAAGACTTATGGGCCTTTCATCCCTGCAGAAGGGTTAAGTCAGGGTACCTTCTCATATCTTTTCTTTCAAGGCACGCTTGGTCTTTATAATTTTGCAGCATTCACTTTTGACTCTGTGTGTGTGTGTGTGTGTGTATGTGTGTGTATGGGGGTTGTTTCTATTGTTGTAGTCATTTATATATATTGTTTTCCCGTCTCTGCTTACTTCACTCTGCATCAGTTCATATGGATCTTTTCATACTTCTCTGTATTCATCATTTCTTACAGCATAGTAGCATTATATTACATTCACGTACCATAATTTGTATAGCTGTCCCCCAATCAGTGTGCCTCTACCTTGTTTCCAATTCTTTGCTATCAGAAAAAATACTGCTATAAATATTTTGATATATGGAGACTTCTTATCAGTAGCCTCTTTGGGGTATGAATCTAATAATGGAATCCCTGGGTAAAGGGGTATAGACATTTTAGTCACTTTATTTGCATAATTCCAAACTGTTTTCCAAAATGGTTGTACTGATCTACAGCTCCTCTAACCATGTACTAGTGTGAATAGCCTTCCTTTTTGCTCACATCTCTTTTGAGAAAGTTTCTAGGGAAGTGTTGAGAAGAGTTCTAGGAAGGTGATATCAGGGTGAGGCTGAGGTACAGTGTGTAGTCAGGGTCATGATTTAGTGGACGTCTTTGGGACATGCACCCAGGAGAACCATGTAGCAGCTCTTGCACTACATGTTTTTTGGGCTACAGTTTGATCATCTCCTCTTGTCTACTTGAGCAATGTAGTATAGTGGATTGGAAGGAAGAAGACTTGGGTTCTAATCCTAACTGGTACTTACTAACTGTGTGACCTTGGGCAAATCACTTTGCCTCTGAGCCTCAATTTCCTCAACTATAAAATGAGGACAATAGTAATTGTACTATTCACCTTATGAGGAAAAGTGCTTTGCAAACTTTAAAGGACTGTAGAAATACAGAATCAGATTCTGAGTTGGCAATTTGTTACCTGCATAAGAATTCCCTCTACAGCACAACCAATATTTGGTCATCTAGCCTGTGCTTGAAGATTCTAGTGAGTCAGTTTCACTTTTGGACAGCTCTAGTTATTGGGAAATCTTCACTTTCATCAAGCCAAAATCTTCTCGACTGCATTGTCTTCCCAGTAGTTCAGGCAGAACAAGGCTAATTTAACTCTTCCAGAAGAGAGCCTTTCAGGTATTTGAACACAGCTGTCATGTTCCTCTAAGTCTTTTCTTCTCTCTACCAACCATTTCTTTCAACATATTGATATGACCACGAGGCTTCTGTCATCCTTGTTGTCCTCTTTTTTTTTTTTTTATCTTTTTGCTTTTTGGAGGGCAGTTGGGGTTAAGTGACTTTCCAAAGGTCACACGGCTAGTTTTTGTGTTGTGTCTGAGGCCGGATTTGAACTCACGTCCTCCTGACTCCAGGGCTGGTGCTCTATTCACTGTACCATCTAGCCACCCCTCTTGTTGTCCTCTTTCCAAAAATATGATGCTCTTGAATTGGGAACTCCATGATTGGTCATGAAAGCATTGTTATGTTTTAGCCAAAGGAACTTTGGCCTTTAGAAGAGCCTGGTCTTTGAGTGAGCTTCTCTAAAACCACCTTTCATCAAGTTCCTCAGAAACTTCACAAGCATGTTTTCTCTTATCTTTGTGGAACTACTTGCATTCATGGTCACCAAATTTTAGAGGGATTGTATAAGAAGGTAGCCTGCCACCATCATTTTACACACAGGAATACACAGGCCCAGAAAGGTAAAGAAAGTGACTTGTCCAAGATAATAAGCTGGTGGCTGAACTGGGATAAGAATCCAAATTTCCTAATTCCCAAGTCAGTGCATTTTGCTATCTGCCAAGTACAGCTAGGTTGTTAGTTGCTAGTGATTCTACCTTAATATGAAACAAATATAGTACATTGGACAGTTTCTAAAATCTCATTCTCACACCTCTAGTACTGTTGATAGTGGCTTCTAGATAGTAATTTTTTTTTGACTGATTACATTTCTATATGGTGCTTTGCATAAATAATTCTAACTGAAGAAACTACTGAATTAAGAGGCTTTTTTGGTTTGTATATATGGGAAGGTTTATTACCTTTTACCTTACCTTCCATTTGCTTTTTCTTTTTTTAGGAACTAGTCCTGCCTGGACAAAAAGCTGACCACCAATGTGTTACACTTGTTATTCTTTCCATTGGCTCTAATGTTTTCCTTGGTGTCAGGATTATAAGTCAGGTAGGTTAGAATTGAATGAGCTCAGTAAGTTAAAAGGGAAGTATATTTTTGACTTCCATGCAGATTTTCCCTTAGAACTCAGGGAAAATAGACTAGATAGTAAAAATATGGCTTCCCCAAACCCAGATATCTATCTCCTCAGAGAGAACACAGTCTAGGTTTAAGGCAACTGAGTTAATAAAGGGCAAAATGCTAGTTTTTGAGATACGATACAAGTTATGCAGATTTCCTGTCTTCATTATCCTGGATAATCTCTCCTCATTACAGCTGTTTTAGAAAGCAGTGAAATCTCGTTGCCCGAGTGTCTTTCCTATGGTTGCCGTCTTGCCTCCACTGTGTTGTTTCTGTTGTGCCCATGAAACCTGAAGTTCTTCTGTGCAGAATATGCATCTATGTAGCATATAGTGAAAATGTTGTTAATAAAATGAGTGTACTCATGCCCTCCCTTGAACACAGTCCTCCAGAGTACAGCAGGATTGGCTCGGTTCCCTAATTCTGAATGCTCTGCTTGTGCTAATACAACCTAAGATTACATTAGCTTCTTCACTTCCCACATCACATTGTTGCTTTATTGGGTCCAAGATCTCTTTCAAACACTTCCTTCTATTCTCACCTCCTCCATCTCATATTTATGAAACTGAGAGTAGGACTTTACATTTATGCCTATGAAATTCCATCTTATTCTAGCCTGTAGAGACCTTTTCGGCTCCTGCCACACCAGAGAGTTACGTTATCTCACTTTTGTGTCATCGGCAGATTTGATGAGCCCCACCGTCTCTGCCTTTTTTCCAGTTCTTTGAAGCCAAGGACAGATCCATGGATCATGACAATAGAGGCCTCCTTACATGCTGACAATGAAAAATGACTCATCCAAACAGTTCTAAATTCACTTGTATCTCTCTCAGTGTTCTCCAAAAGGATAGCATAAGTTTTAAAAGTTTTTAAAAACTTTGCCACAACCTAAACAACTTATGTCTTTTGCATTCTCCTGATCTCCTAGTCTAGTAACCCTCTCTAAAAAACCAGTGAGCTTATTACTCTTTCGTGACTCAATCTTCATGGAGCCATGTTAGATCTCTGTGATCTCTGTGTGTTTCATTTTCTAGATGTTCCATCTCTTTAGTGACATATTCTAGAATTCTCTTCCAGGAATCAAGGTCAGTTATAATGATTTGGAGATTTCACTTTCTTTTTTGAAAAATAGGACATTCTCCCTTCTCTAGTTTCATGGCACCTGTCTTCTCCATGATCTTTTAGCGACCACTGACAGTTGCTCAGAAATCACAATCTATCATTTTTTCAGTGAGATTCATCTGGTTCCAAGGACTTGAAATAATTGAGGATAGCTAGATGCTCCCTTAATATCTCCCCATTTGAGTTGGGCATGAGCTCCTTATTAGTTATTTTTAAATGTTTTGTCCTTTCAAGTTCCAAGATACTCTCCTGAATGGAAAATAAGGAAACTAGGAGTAAGCTCGTTCTGATTTCTCTATTGTGTGCCATTTCATCACAACAGCATTCCTATTCCTTTGAGCCTTCTCTTTTCCCTCCAATATAGTTTAAAAAAAAACACCAAAAGCCCTTTTTTGCTCTCCTTATGTTTCCTTCCCATTTTTCTCATTTCTAGCTTTGGTATTCCTGACACTTCCAGAATCGTGCCAAACATTTCTATTCACTCTGTTACCCTCTCTTGAGTCCATTACCTGGATCTTCTAGGAGTCTAAACGTGTAACTGGGTTCCCTTTGCATTCATATTTTTTAACAACTCCCCTGTCCTCATTAGAACTGTTTTATTTTGTCTTCAGGATCTCAGTTATTTGAATTATTACAAGATTGATTGTTCTTATTATAGGATTGATTTTTTTAATAGGATCTCATATATATATATATATATATATTATATATATCTCAACATCCCCCCAAGGCCTATAGAAATAACAGTTCATAAGAACTTACTTAACTGGGCTTGTCCTCTGGTGACAAGTCTGTCACTGGGCCTGTGCTTAAATCCATGTCTGGCTTGAAAGGTCCTCCTCCTGGACCCCAGGTCACTGTGGCAGAGCCTCTAAGAAGCCAGGGTGCTCACTATGCTACAGAAAAGCATCAGAGAAGTCTCATTATAGTTGTCAAATCCTGTCCTTTCTACCTTCTCAGCATCTTGTATTCATTTCCTTTTCTCTGCTCATCCAGTCACCACCTGGGAGCAGGTGCTTCTCACTTCTCACCAGGACTAGTACAGTAGACTTCCACTGCTCTCCCTGCCTCAATCTCTCTCCATTCTAATCCATCCTCCACTCAGCTATCAACATGATTTTTCCTAAAGCATAAGTCCAATCATATCATATCCCTTCTTTACTCAAAAAATTCCAGTGGTTCCTCTTGTTTGGTATTTAACACTTCATAATCTGGCCCTTTTCTACTTTTCCAGCCATCTTCTACTTTACTGCTCTCTACCCACACTATCTATGATCCAGCTACACTGGCCTGTTTGCTGCTTCTTGATCCCAACGCCATCTCCCTTCTCTGTGCCTTTGTACTAGCTGCCCCCCATGCCTGGGATGAATAGGCTTCCCCCATCTTGGCTTCTCTGGTTTTCTGATTTCCTTCAAGACTCTCCTCAAGTCCCATCTGATGCATAATGCCTTTCCTGGGTTCTTTCTTCTCTTTCCCCTTCCACTAGAGCCGTTTACTCTGTGTGTGTGTGTGTGTGTGCGCGCATGCATGCGTGCGTGCATGCGTGTGTGTGTGTGTGTGTGTGTGTGTGTGTGTAAGATGTACTTCATTATTTCTACCTTGACATTAGGATGTGGCATGGACTATTGTTACCTAGTGTCTCCAAAACTTAGCACAGTTCCTGGCCCATAATTAGCTCCAAATAAATGCTTGTTGAGTGACTGATTTGAATCTCTCACCTTCATTTGGCATCAGTATTAAACTAGAAACATAAATATCATCATCATTATCATTACGTGTGCCTGGTATATGGTAAGTGCTTAATATATTAATAATTACAGGTTGATTATCCTCAGCCAATGCTCTCCAATTCATCCAGCATTTATTAAACATCCAGTTGTGCATTGGAATAATAGCCCAACATTTCAATAATATTTTACATAATCTTGTTTGATCCTCTCACAGCAAGTCTATGAGAGGTAGGTACTGCCATTGTCACTAACCCAATCTTACAGATGAAGATATGGGCCCATTGAGGGGAGGGGACTTGTCTGAAGTTGGATAGTAAGGGGTGGAACTGAGAGTTGAGCTCAGGTTTCATGAAGTCTGAGAGCTGAAAGGACCTTCAGTGGCCATACACAAGAGGAATTCTTACTATATATAACCCTACACAACAAGTAGCCATCCAGCTTTGGCATCCAAATCCAGGTTGTGACCATTACACCATAGCTGACCTCACCTCTTCTGTGGGCCTCAGGTTCCTTGTCTATTCAATGAGCCAGAGTTTAAGGTCCTTTCTGGCTTTCACATCCTCTGAAAAAAGCATCACCTCTTGCTGCAGGTAGTCAAGGTGTTTACATATGGACTGGGCTGGAGCTTTGGGTAAACTTTGGATAGTCCCTATGTGCTTAGTTCAGAGCCCAGTCCATCTTGGGAAGAGGGAAGAGGAAGAAAAAAACCAAGTCTATACCTCAGTGACCTCCCAGCCAGGAGACAGAACAAGATAGGATAAGGATAGGATCCAGGTCTAGCCATGTGGTACAGAATACCCAGGCTGTAGAAGTAGGAGGAAGGAGAGGTCACTGACTATGGGAACAGTCAGAGGGCTTCCTGCAGGGGGTGGGTTGATCTGGGCCCGGAAAGATGAGTCCTGTGTACCCTGTAAGGAGAGCCCCAACCAGCCCCACCCTCACTCCCACCCCAGGGCTTACTTCCAGCAGTATGGCTGTACCTTCACTGCTGTCATCCCCACAAACGTCTTTGGACCCCATGACAACTTCAACATTGAAGACGGCCATGTGCTTCCTGGCCTCATCCACAAAGTCTACCTTGCAAAGCGTGAGTCTGTCTGCATTTTTGTGCATATGTCTGTTTGCACCTCTTTGTCTTGTGTGTGCATGTGTGCGTGTCCTGGGACATAAAACGGCCTTCTATCCCCATCTCCAACCCCCATGTTCACTGTATTAGGCTTAGTCCCAGGAGAATCATTTGTTCCTAAACTCAAAAGCGGAGGATTTTTTGGGTGTGTCTTACTCAGCTGCTTCACATCTGACCCCCTCCAGGCCCAGTGTCAGGGTGGTCTGGTCTCTTCCTTATTCCATCCTCCTTTCCCCTTTTTAGGCAGTGGCTCAGCTCTGACCGTGTGGGGCACTGGGAAGCCTCGAAGGCAGTTCATCTACTCCTTGGTAAGTGTTCATCCAGATGCCTTGGTTTTCTGAGAGGAGGTCAAGCTTCCTCTCTGATAAAGGCCTTTCCAGTCTACACCCACATGTACACATGATGTCCCTCTCTCTAATCAGGCTGGGAGCCTCTCTCAGCTCTGAAAGGGACCCTAGCCCTCTAGTGTTCAGTGAGTCATCCCATCTGTGCTGACAGCCCCAGGTGTCCCTGGCCAGAATCAGTCCAGGAGAAGAAGGAAGCCTGGGCTCAGCGTTTACAGAGTTCACAGGCCAGTGTGTGAGTGGAGACACTCTGCAAGATGGAAGTTACAGAGAGAGATTTTTGGTTTGATGAAAGGGAACACTTCCAACAGCAGGAGAACAGCCTGCCTTAGGCGCAGTGAGCTGCTTATCACTGGAAGCTGTCAAGAGGATTCCTGCTCAGGGAGAGACAGGCCTCACTCACTTCCAAGGGCCCTTCCCACTGAAGGTTTGTGGTTTCATGAGCTCAGAAACTAGAGGCCATGGCTGGAACCCTCAGAGGAGCTGGGCCTGAGCTGGGTCCGAGGAAGGCTGTTGCAGATGGCGGTAACCAGCTCTGGATGGCTTTGATCTAGCTGGGTTGGCTTCCTTAAGGACCATCTGCTCCCCAGACTGCTGGAGGTGATGTCCCCTTGGCTCCAGACCTCCTCTCCATGGGTAGTGGTAGACTCAGGAGTCAGAGGGGCTTGGGTTTCCTTGCACTGTGTACTGCCTGTGACCTTGGAGAAGTCATAGAATCACCCTGCCTTTACTTGATGACCTCGGAAGTCTCTTTTAGCTCTAAGTCTGTGTTCTTTTACTAACTCCTAGACTGCCTGTTCTCAAGCCCCCTTTGCCTTTCCTGGATTAGGACTACTAGACCTAGAGTTCCTCTTTTCCCTGGGCCCACAGGGGCTGGGCTAGGC